>NW_022990116.1:0-190855 GCF_902827175.1 Gymnodraco acuticeps | reverse complement strand
CCGTATCATGGAGTCCCTCAGCGTAGCAAAGTTGCATGACTGTGCTTTTAGCTTCAGGTCAGTCAGAAAGCTATCAAAAGGCTCATGCTGCTGCACACGTGAACGGAATACATATCTCTCGTATGTTTCGTTCTTTCTGGGAGAGCAGTGGGCATCACATTTCTCGAGCACTTTATCCAGTTTGTCTTTATCAGCCTGCTCTTCATACACAAAAGTATTGTACACTTCTATCGCCTGTGGGCCTGCTATAGTTAGCAGTAGCGCTACCTTCCTAGCATCCGGCTTAGTTTCCAGTCCCATGGCCGTGATGTAAAGCTGGAACTGCTGCTTGAAGGTCCGCCAGTTGCTGTCGACATTTCCCGAAAGTTTTAGCGTCTCCGGTGGCTTTAATGAATCCATGTCGCTTGTCACAACTTCTCACTTAATGTGTTTTTATTTTACTTCATAATTTACTCCTGGTACCATGTTTTGTTTGTTGGTCTATTAATGAACTGACTCGTGCTCCATGCTAAAGTGTTAGCCAAGTTTAATCAAAAGGTCTTGTTTGGGTCCCTTACCGTACGGATTTAAACATAGGTCACAACTATGTGGCGACACCTTGTGGTAGGAGTGTGTATCTATCTAATCAACACACCCTTCGTATGGCTAATTTAACTACAGTGATCAAACAGATCACTAGGATTAGCACAACCAAGATAAACACTGAAACAGTAACAACAAATTTAACCAACCCCGCTCCCCAGGATCCAAAGGTTCCACTTAAATCCCCAAATGTAAACCCATGAGTTTCATGCAATTATTTGATTCCCCTAGCAGTATCATGAGCCATATCCATAACTTCAGGTGTAGCATCAGAGATGAAAGAACAACACTCAGATCCAATCACCTTGCATGTGCCCCCCTGAGCAGCTAGGAGAAGATCCAGTGCCATACGATTCTGTAGTGCTACTGTCCTAACTTCCTGCAATTCTTTGTGTTCAGCTAACATCGCTGTGTTAGATACATTTAGATGGTGTTCCACTACTTTGGACAGTGTCACAATTCCCTGCTGAGTAACATAAATACCGTACCAAGGCAAAAATAGGCTAGCTATCTGTTGTCCTTGTGTAATGGACCTGCTGTTCCTGTGTAGAGAGGGAAGTATCGCTGCAATCTCATTAGCCTCTACTTTACGGATTAAAGGGATTAGGTAGGCTAGATAACAGGTGCCATAAAAACGTCAAAGGGCACACAGCCATACGCCCGGTCCCCACAAACTAAGTAAACTCTCTGTGGGAGGGGAATTCTGGCTAAGTTTACCCTCACTATGGTATTACAGTCGCTGTGTCCCACATCAGGAGAGGTGTGAGATCCTACTTCATTCTGGAAACAGATGGACACATTCTTCCATTCATGCACCACAATTGGGGGAACATATACTGAACTGCCTAAGGGTATTGGCTGCGTACAATCATGTATTTTAACCTCAACGGAGTCCACTGTTCAAGAGCCAAACCAGGGAACAACTGTTACCAAAGCTTCAACCAACAAAGATGGTGTGTGTGGTTGCATTATACATGTTGGACTTGTAAAGTTAGCCGAACAATTAGTCTGGGCTAGAGCTAGCTGGAATCTGTACTCAAAAGCTAGGTTAAACGTATTTCTTCACATATATTAGTTTTAAAAACATCAACCGTTTGAAACCGTGAGGCAGGTAATTTGTATTTACTGTATCAACAATGAGAGAGACTAAGCCCTTGTACTGTAAAGGTTGCTCAGAGTCCATGGGGTAGGAAGGAGTGTAACAATCCTCCGCCTCATCGCTAATTCTGGATGCTACGTCATTCCAGCTCGCTAGACCGTAGTCAGCTTTCGTGAAAGGAATTGGGCTAAACATGGGAGAATGCATGGATTCTGGCATATTTTGGCACAGCCAACAGTTGCTAACATTGCGTTCATGCGCGTAGTCTAACATTAAACTTACTGCAGAATTAGTTTTAGTTTGTTTAAAAGGAGTGATTAAGGCCTTTTTTGAAGAATCTACATCACCTCCTGATTGTTTAAGTGGAGTGGATAGAAAATCTGTTTTGCTATCTGGTCCAGTAAATGTGCATGCAGTGACACCTGGATTGGGAGCCTTGTAATCTGGTTTCCTCGTTGTACATCTTACCTCATTCCTTATCAGTGTCTTTAACTGTTCTATAGTGCTACACCACAGTTCTGGGGGCATTTCTTCAATGGTGTTGAGAGCCATTCTTACCACCTCTGATGAGATCCTAAACCACTGGTACTGGTTCTTTGGATACGTCACCCACGTCGAGTAACCGTCACCGCTGATTGAAGGCAGTAGCACAGGAAACACAATAATACAGTTGGATGAGTCACATATTGAAGTTGGGCAGTTAAAATAAATAGTCTCTGATTCATGATCAGGGAGGGAGACAATCCTCCTTATTCTCCCTCCTTTTCTCTCTCTTTGTCTCTCTCGCACCATACTGAATGTCTGTGTGGTGATCGGATACAACCTGTCCTTGTCGCTAGGCACTGATTTGCCCGTTGGTGTTGTTTTGCCCTCAGGGTCTGGGCCCTGAATGGTCAAGTCGTCTGCGCTCTTAGATAAGAGCACCTTATTTTCTCCCTCAGAGGGGCGAGAGCCCTCGCCACCTGTCGTTGGGATTTTCACAGCTTCATCCAGCAGGGCGTCCTTGGCCAGGTATAGTAAACCCAGAATGACGATGATGATGACTGCCTTCACACGCCAGCATCCGGTAGAGGAGAGAGACGACATCTGGAGGCGTGAATCCACTCCGCTCTACCTTGTACTCTCAGGGCTGTTCTGGTCACTATTAACACCTGGAAAGGACCTTTCCACCTGGGAGACAAAGCATCTTTTTCAAGAGATTTGATTAATACATCATCACCAATCTGAAAAGGGTGGGTGGGCTCCTCTCCAGGCTGAGGGAGCCTGTCAGCCACCTGCCTGTGAAACTTTCTCAACATGTCAGTTAGATATTTGACATAGTTAGTCATGTAATCATCTGTCCACAAAAGAGTGAGTTTGTGGGGTGTTACTGGGGGGCTAGATCCTGTGAACATTACCCTTCCCATCAATACTTCGTGTGGGCTAAGCCCTGTCGTTGCATTTGGTGAGCTTCTGATAGAGCACAGAACTAGCGGCAGCGCGTCTACCCATTTTAGTCCTGTGGTCAACATTGTTTTAGTGAGTTTCTCCTTTATAGTCAAGTTCATTCTCTCAACCTGGCCTGAGCTCTGTGGGTGATAGGGAACATGCAATTGCCATTTGAAACCTAACACTGTAGCTAGACTCTGGGTTATCTTAGAAATGAATGCTGGACCTCTGTCACTGTTAATCCCTGCTGGAACACCAAATCTAGGGATAACATCTTTGAGAAGACACTTTACAACTGTTCTAGCGTCTTCTTTTCTGGTAGGGTAGGCCTCTACCCATTTGGAGAACTGGCACACTATTACCAAAAGATATTTGAATGGCATGGTGGCATATGCGAAAAGTCAATTTGCATATTTACAAAGGGCCCCGAGGGGGGCGGTAAGTGTTCATGCTGAACTGGACCACTTCTTCTTCTTGTCTGCTGGCATATCATGCATCTATCTACAAGGGTCTGTGTAGCTAGTGTGATGCCTGGAGCAAACCATTGTGACTTTATAATCCCATTATTACGTTACCATTGACTGTTAGCAGGCTCAATGTCGAGTCAAGGCAACATAATAAAGGAGACGGTAGCCGAAGTAATCAAAAAAAGAATTTAATTAATAATTACCACCATGGTTGAACAAAGGAAATATAAAGTAAAGACAGACAAGAACACATACTGCACAGACAGGATCAGCACCAGACAAAGGGGAAGGCAGAATACTTATACATGAGGTAATGACGAGACAAGACAGACCTGGGTTAATTACAAATGGGTACACCTGGAGGGGAAACGATAAGGACTACAAAACCATAACAGGAAACTACAGCTAGACATGACACATCACACTAGGAGCACCTGATCAGGGCACAAACACATAACACCCCCACACCCAACTTTATGTCCATAACCCCAAAGCGAAATGGGGGAATGAACATAAACAGAAGAAGGAAACAAGAAACAATAATACTATCAGCACAATAAAAAATACGAATTGTACTAACAGCACCGGTATGGACGGCCATAACCCCCACACCACCCCATGGATAAATAGCACCCTCCCCCCTGACTACAGCCGTGATAGCGCGTCAGCCAACACATTGTCCTTGCCCTTGACGTGAACCACGTCAACATCAAAGGCCTGCAGGAAAAGGCTCCAGCGCATTAGCCGCTGGTTCGAATTCCGCATCCTGCCTATAAAGACCAACGGGTTGTGGTCGGTGTATATTTTAATCGGTACCTGGGATGAACCGACGCACTCCCGACGCACTCCCCACCCTGTCGACACAGTCCTCCATTCTGGGCAATGGAAAACTATCAGGCCTAGTCACGTTATTTACCCGGCGAAAATCTGTCTTGTCTGACTTATCAACCAATAAGCACGGCGATCATAAACGATGTGTTGGGTGTGCAGCTTGGATAAGTAATAAGGGAGCTAGGAGTGATTTTCGGTGCAGTAATAGGTTAGCATTTTTCGCTCGGGGCTAATTCAGAGGCTCACTGTTAGCATTGTGTGTTTTTTTTGAAGAAAAAAATGAAAAAGATCAGTTAAATTAGTTTTTTTCCCATTATATGGATATCAAATATTCATAGTTTATTAAATATTAAGGTTCCTTAGACGTTGTTTCCTGCAAATGACGCGATTTCGGCCCCGGAACCGGGTCCGTGGGGCCTAAGAGGATAACAGAGTATGTTTTTTATTTTTTTTACAGTTGTATTTGGGTGGAATGAATACCTATAGTGATAATCCAAAGTAAGTCCGCCTGGACTTTATTTTTCTAAACTTTTTCCTCGGCTGACGAGTCCGAACTCAAATACTCCGCCATGTTTTCGTCGTGTGTTTACAAAGTGAACGCATAGATGACGTCACGACCTAGTTTTTCGGATCATGTGACGACTGAAAATGGCCAAAATGGCAGCTGCCTGACGGAATATACAGGTTTTGATAAAAAAAGAGCTATAAAATCATTATTTACCGGGGAATATCGCTGATTTCTTCAGGGTATGGTTTAAACATAATGTTTCACAAAATACTGAAGTTTTGATTAACTATCTAATGACTGGAGCATTCCTTTAAAGAAGAAGTTACAGGTCTGTGAGAGCCAGAAATCTTGTTTGTTTGTAGGTGACCAAATACTTATTTTACCGAGGAATTTACCAATTAATTCATTACAAATCCCCCCATTCTGTCTCTCATAGTTGAAGTGTACCTAGGATGAAAATTACAGGCCTCTCTCATCTTTTTAAGTGGGAGAACTTGCACAATTGGTGGCTGACTAAATACTTTTTTGCCCCACTGTATGTTTTAGAGCAGAGGTGCCCCAGTACGTCGACCGGTCGACCGCGGGGGCAATGCTGGTAGATCGCGAGTCATTCATAAAAAAAAATCCGGCTCCGTTACAATAGACAAAACAGGTTTTGATCCCTCCTCCCTTGGCCTCCCTGCCACTTAATTCAGGAGTTTACTTGATTGACAGAAAAAGCGACCTATCGCTTTCCAGTCTGTTAACCCAGAATGCAAAGCGATACAAAATCAGTCAAGTGCCAGGAAAACTCAAATGGAGAGGCGAAGTCACGCCCATCTACTTCCGGACCATGGGACCCCGGAAGCGAAAAATGTACATTGAATTCAATGGAGAGAGAACACATATCATTTGATCCCGTTTTAATTGTGCCACGAACTACACATATGATGTTTGGCAATCTTAAACAATCATTTCCATGTCAAAAAAGTCACATTTTGTCGTAAAACTGCTGAAATATAAGACTATGAAAAATACGCTACTACAAAGACTACAAATCCCAAATCCCATTCTGGGTCGCGTAAGTGATGTCACAGGCATGCTCGGTGATTTATAATAAGACTCGTAATTAAAGCGAAGAAGAAGAAGATCTCATAACTGATTTATTCCCTCCAATAAATTATAGATCGCTAAAAATACATTCACTTTTACAAGATGCCTGTGTGCTTTGTACCAGGTTGTAGTCATAAAAGTGATCATACCACTTGCTCCTTCTATCGATTCCCGTCTGATGAAAGGACCAGGAGTCGCTGGATCAGACATATCAGGTAATATCATAGGTAATATACATGTTGTGCATGTTCATGTGCATAGTCAAGTTAGCTACCTAACTAGTAGCGACGAGTAGCGAGCACGTTAGTTAGCATTACATTACTTAGCCTTGTCATTTTTAGTAGCCTTACCATTAAGTTATTATTTTATTACATGAAGTAAACTAAAATGTTAAACAGTAACCAAACATGATGGTAAGTATTTCGTGAAACATTTGAAGAGTAGCCTACTGCGCCCTCCACCGGGTGCTAAGGAAGCAGTTCAGGGAGAGTCGAAGGCAGGCATGGAGCTTTGCATGACATTCTTCTGGACGTGTTTCATTGTGATGACAGTGAGGGTGAGTCAATCTGTTTGTTGGAAAGACAGTCGTTGTGTGCTTACTGAGAGAAAATTGTTAGAAGAGATAATTATTCAAAGTGTTGTTACTTTAAAGTGTTGTTACTGACCTTTTTCTCTTTTATTTTCTTTACCTCACCTGTAACTGCTGAGACGTTGAGGAACATGCACACTGACCTGCTCTGGCAACCTGATTTCCACTGTACGTAATAGTATTTGGTTATGGTATATTATTTATATACATCAAAGGCACAATGCACCCCCCAGAGACACACATGTATTGAGTGTGATATTTTGCATAGGTCATGTGAAATCATCTTTACATACTAGAAAACTGTAGGAGCGGCAACTTATTTTGAAATTGAATTTTTAATATTCGATAATAAAGTTGATCTGTTTTCTTTATTCTTCTCTCTTCCCAGCTCCATCCATCACCATTCTCTGTTCCTGCAGGTCCTGCTTGCTAATCAATGCTCATATTTTTTTACACAATTACAAATAAAGTCATTGTATTGTATGACATGAAGTTGTGCTTCATTCGGAGTCAATAATAAATTCATTCTGCCTTCAACTGCACAATGATTGTGGACTGCACCGACATCCATGTAGCTGCCCCCCAGTAAGATGAACCAAGCAAAGAGGGTCACCATCATGCCCAAGGACATCCAGCTGGCCCGCCGCATCCGCAGAGAGAGGGCTTAGACCAGGCATCCTCAAACTACGGACTCCGGTCCGGATCCGGACCGAACCACCACTGTCTCCGGACTCTGAGCAAATTATACTTTTCATATGTATGATCTCTCTGTATTATATGTGAGACATCGCCACAACGCATTCGCAACGAGTCAAAATTCTCCGCTATGTAAAACAGCGCTCTGCATGTCTGACTGTTCCACTGTGTTCCACCTGTGTGTGTCAACGCTTTGGTCCAATCACATTCAGCATCCAGTCAGCGTTTTTTCCCCCCAAACAATCTGCGAATCAGAGGCACAGTAGGGCGGGTCTTCGCGGAATGCGGGTGGGAAAAATGTGTGTGTCTCTTTCAACCTGTCTAAGTCAGAGCGAGAATTAAAACAAAAACAAAAAAAATTCAGAGCGAGAGTTAACAGCTCATCTAGTTCCATCTGTACTGTAGCTAGTAGCCTAGTTTCACCTACCGGGGTGGCAACTGACACCCTAAAAATAAGCCTTGCCACCCCAGCTGCCACCCCAGTTGGCAGCTTTGTTTTGAAAGAAAAGTTGTGGCTCATCGGACATTTATGAGAGAAAGTCTCTAATGTCCGAGTGCAAGTGAATGCAGCACAAGATGCACGTCATGTAACCCCTCCCCCGGTCCTGGCGTGAGCGTGGACATACGATTTGGCGGCGATTTCATTTTTAACTGGACGGCGCAAAACGAGAAGCATTCGGACCCAAGCACTGAAGGAATGAGGTATTTGCGGTCTACAATGACAGAGAAGAGACTGTCAGTTTGGCTGTACTCAGCATTGAATCAAAACGCACTGAAGCTGTTGATCTTAATACGTTTGTGAGGCGTTTTGCTGAACAAGATGGTAATCGCCGCATTCAGCTGTAATAGACATGTCAACTTGATGCTCTGCTCACGGATGAGCATACAAAACTATTAAGATGATGACCTTACGTGTGTAAATATATTGTTTTCTTTGAGGGGGTCTGCCCCCAAAAAACTGTTTTAAGTCCTGAGAAAGTCAAATAAGACGGTGTTTAAAACTACACTGCCCAGACAAAAAAAAGTAACCACTTTGATTTAACTAGGCCAGTAGGTAAGGACTTTCCACTGGATAATAACTGCAGTATAAAAGAATGCATGACTGAAGTGATGGAGACCATGTTGAAGGCAAACAAAAAGAGGAAATAACAGGTCAAATCAAGCAAATCCCCTCTCAGATTGCACAGCAACCAGAAGAACATAAATACTGGCTGGTGATTTGATGCATCAGCTTTGTGATGGAATAAAAAATGCACAGTGCATTTCCTTAGCTGTGGGTGAGTCCACTGACACCACTGACAATGCTCAGTTGCTGGTGTTTGTGAGTTTTTATGATGAGGCAATGGGGGAGTTTGTTGAAGATGTGTTGGGCCTGACGAACCTCAGTGGACACACAAGGGAGCAATACATTTATAAAGCAATAATGGGAATGCTGAATGAAAGAGGGTGCAGCTGCCTTTATTCCTAACTGTGCAGCTCTTACACTGCGACTCTGAGGGGTCAAGCACAGAAACAATAACAATGAAAACTGCTGCATACAGATTATTTTTGTTTTTGCAACCTCGTGTTAAGAATCTTGTTGCAATTGTTTAAAAGTTTGAATGACCGTAATAAACGGACCTTTGTCTTATTGAAACATTTATTTTGGACCTTTAAGATTTGTATTTGAGTACCCCTGGCTTAGACTGACCTGAGACCAGCACACCCAAACACAACAGCTCTTTTAAGAGCCACCTACATTTTCAAAGAGTTGCAATCCTACGTTATTATAATGATTAAACTGGTTCATGTATCACTTAGTTTACTGAACCGTGGTGAATGAAAGTGAAATGAGTGAGGTAGTGGTTTACTGAAGTTACAAAGACATTAATATATGAGTAACAGGTCAGTGTAAACACAAGCTTCTGTCAATTATGGATCATTCAAACTATTTATATAAAAATATGTAATAAAGTTCTAAAACAAGTATTCGGTATATTCCTTGATAGCTTTTGGAGAAGGTTGTTTTTAAGTTTATTAAAAATCTATCGTTTCAACTGTTTCACTTTATAAAAAGGGAACAGGTGAGTAGAGCATCATTGAGTTTCTTATTCTGTCAGTAAATTATCCAAATGAATGTTTTTCATTATTTTAGTCAACCATAAACAAATTGATTGTACCTTTTAATGATGACCTTACATGGTCGGCAAAGTTAAATTAACTTCAGAAAATCAAATCTGTTCTGAGAAAAAACTAATACATGTTTAAAGATAGGAACTTGCCATCCCACTGAAAAACAGTCCGTAGAGATTTAAAGGCATAGTTGTAGTTCAGTCCAACGTTTCATTTGGATTCATTTGACAACAGTCAACTATTTTCATAAAGAATATATATATTTTTCAAAGTCAACTTTATTGTCAATCTTACTCAGTTTGAGAGATCAAAAAGACATTTAAATAAAATTATACAATTTACAGATATGTATACAAATATATATATCCTATATACACCATCATGTATAATGATGGTGTATGATGTAGAAGGAAGTGTGGTAGATAACAAGTAAATATAGAGTTACATACAGATCCATGTTACAGCAAAAGATGGAATAACTCAGAAGCACGCAGTATAATAATAATTACATGCAACAATTAAATAACTGCTCAGCATCTCCACCACAATCCCAATCTACTGTGTCCTGTTTTCCTCCCCTCTGCATAACACCCCATCACACATACAAAACACAACGCAGAGTCCGAGGGTGTTAAGAGTATGTTTATTGAAATGTCCTCCTCTCTACTGGCCAACACAGGGAGCATATGCTGGGTGTATAATTGTTCCAGGAGGAGGAGATTTCCATGCCATGCAGGGTCTTTGGGGATGGGGATGATGATCGCCTCCTTCGTGGTCCACACAACAAAGTAGCAGAGACTCCGGTCTGTGATGTGCAGCTGCCCTTTGACCTGGTGCCAGTATGGGTGATTCTCCTTGAGAATATATGACCCACCCTCCTCACGGAGACAGAAGGATGGTAACTGGACTGCCTCCGTGATGGTCATGTTCCTCTGGCTGTGTGGACACTTCACCTCCAGCAGGGCAGATGGCTGCACAAGTCCATCGGGTGATGCTCCCAAAACACCCGACTCACTCACAAAGAGACCAGACTCGATTTGAACACTGTCACTTGATAGGCCTCCACAAAAGCCTCCACAAAAGCCTTCACCCCTTCGGCTTCGTTTACAACCCCCCAGTTGACAGTTGGCGATGTCTCTGGCCAGTGGGTTGTATGTCCCCTCTCGCTGTTGGTAAAGTTGAGACACCGGCTGGACTACTTTGGAAGTGCCAGGCTTCCTCCACTGGCACTCAACATCTGTGGAGCTGATCTGCCACATGGCAAATATTGCCAATGCTGCAGCGTGGCTGCATTTGTACATCTCTAGTGCACAATCACAGACAGCGCTCTGCATCGCGCAATCGTCTGCCATGCAGATCTGTAAAAATAAAGTAAATACCATTTGTTAGCATGCTATAATAGATTGAATGAGCAATAATACAAGGATGGTCCGGATCTGGGGGTGGGAGGGTTTATTTTTCCATAGTTTTGTCCTCTTGTCTGTTGTTATGGTTTGTTTTTTCTGTATTTTTTGTAATTTGTGTTGTATTGGTTGTGATTGTACATTGTATTTTTCTAAATGTGTATGAATACATTTTTGAAAAACATTTGATCAACAATAAAAAAGGATTTGGTCAGGATCTAGACTCAGTGTGTAGTTTATTAATTAATCAATGCTCTCTACATTAGGAAAACACATACCGGTGTACCAGAGGGAGTCACACACAGCTGTGCCTAGATAACCAAAATCCTTGAATCTACACACAGCAAATAAACTCAAATGACACAACGAGAAAAAGGAGATCACACATACAGTATAATCGATATAAAACTGGCCGCTTCAATCTGAAGAGCAACTAAAACAAAACACGGGAGTGTACCTTGTTCTTGTGAACACTAATGTTATCCACAGCATACACAGAGACCACGAAGTTCTTAAGGAGAAAACTAGTTGCTAAAACAAAACACGTTAGTGTACCTTGTTAGCTAATGTTAGCTAGCTGACATTAACGTTAAACATTGCACTCATATTACTCACCGAAACCTTGTAAAGCCGGTCCCGCATGCTGGCTCTTACAGAACCGACTAACTCCCCTTTCATATAGGTACAGCTCTCAACGTGCCCAGACTTGTAGTGATTTTCACCTCGTAAAATAATTGTATTCTCATTCTGAAAGAATGTGGTGAAATGTGCTAACGTGACGGCCATCTTTATGTTGGTGACGCGTATTGTGCGAGACCAGAGACCTGTAGTTCACTGAGCGGTTTCACACAAAAAAATGTCTAACTTCACAGTTTTACGACACATTTTTATTTTTTTGACTTGCAAAATGTTCTTTTAAATTGACAAACATCATATGTGTCATTCGTGGCACAATTCAAACGGGATCAAAAGATAACCTTTCTCTCTCCATTGACTTCAATGTATAATTTTCCGCTTCCGGGGTCCCATGGAGGCTTTCGGAAGGGGAGGGACTTCGCCTCTCCATTAAGTTAAAGAGACAAACAAGAGACAAACAACAAAATGAGTGCGGGACCGAGCAAGAAGCTAGACATACCACTTCCACCCAGAATGGGAGGAAGAATATTTGTTTGTGATGTCACATTCAAAGGTTATTTGCCTTATTTGTAAAGCAAGCGTCGCTCTGCCAAAGAAAGGTAACGTGGAGAGGCATTATCGGAGTGTTCACAAGGCATATGACAGCGACTTCCCTCCGAGTTGAGAAAGAGAAAGGTCATGTATTATTGCTACACAAACATTATCTCGCAGTCTTAATGTCGCCAACTCGTTTCTAACATGCAAAAAGACAAACAAATGCGTCTATGGTCGGTGTATTTTCTACCTTTCCAATCCAGACGAGATCTCTCTCCCGTCTGTGTGCGAGGGGGCGGGGCCGTTTACACACACGCCGCTGCTCCATGCAGCAACACACGGCTGGGATGGCGGAGAGAAGCGCTCCAAGGTGTGGTTAAATGGTACCCGTCTCGATGTAGACAATGCTCCTTGCCAAGAGAGTTTAGCATGTATGGGCGGTAACACGAGCTCCATCCACGAGTAACGTTTCCACGTCAGGTGTTATGCTAGCAGCACCACACTAACTACATTATACAAACATGGATTAATGATTAGAGGTAACTGAGGTATTTATTTTGTTAAAGTTTCAGTTATTCTGTTTACAATTCTGTCATCAGATTATTTAATACGATTTGTTAAAACATTGTTGTTTCTTTTGTTGTGAAATATTATTTATTTAATTTAAATAAAAAGCAATGTTAGTTTTGTAAACAATTTGTTAAGTTAATTTAATAATATATGTATTTTTGAATCAAGTATTCATCTTTATTGTCTTCATTGTTAGTTTCCACATGCCTAAAACAACCTCAAGCTAAATCTAAAAGTTGATGGCTAAATAGGAGAGTTTGAGAAATTGTGCAAGGCATACAGTAATAGTCCGAATAGTCAATTAATCGTTTCATTAATCGTTTCATTAATCGATTATCAAATGAGTCGTTTGTTGCAGCCCTATTGTAGTTATCCCATGTATAAATAAAACGTGTTATTCAGCAACCCTTGCAATTTGGGATATTATTTTGGGTTGGTAGACCTCGGTGAGCTGGTCATTTCAAAAGTAGCTCACCAGCCAAAAAAGTGTGGGCACCCCTGTTTTAGAGGCTTGCCATTTAGAACTAATACGCTTGATTGTATTAGGTTACTCTTATTCTGACTATTTGGTGATGTAGTTCAGCCACCTGGTATTTCCCTCTCCAGATATAATGACCATCAGATTGAGCATTCTTAACTTATAGGCTATTGTGCCACTTCTCCCCCATTCAGAATGTGACTGTTTCAGAGAAGAGGTAGGCTTATGTCTAAAGAAATCTCATTTGCAATAGAACTGTACCAGATATGTCCATACAACTACTGGTTAGTGTTCAATAGCACCCTAGACCAGTGGTTCCAAAACTGTTTGTGCCCAAGGCACACCATAACACGTGTTATCACTCATATCATGTAAAATATCTGTAAATGTACATAATTATTTACTAATGCGAAATAAAATGTGACAAAGACAACTATATTACTCATGAAATATTTATTAACGAAATATTTCAGAAATTAATTTGAAACTTAAATTAGGCTTCATCAAAGCAGCAACACACATTTAAACCAGGTCACAACATTAAAGATGAGGCAAAGGAAACTCAGCAGACATTCAGCACAGAGAACTGTCAATGCAAGGAAGCTGCATTGTCCATGGTCCTGAACTACAAATGATAAATGTAACATTTCAGCAATCAGCATTGAAACATGTGCTATTGTAAATATTTTGCCGACTTACAAATTAGTGAGATACATGTTCCTGTCGGGCGCACAGAATTTTGTAATCCTTGGTGGCACTGAGGAGAGGGCCACTCGCAAGTCCTGTTTAACAGAGAGCCGTGACCTCCTGTTGTTCTTCATGTAAATCAGAGTAGAGAACGGCAACTCCAGAGATGGGGTCGTTACTAAAAAAATGTAATATATTACATATTACTTTTTTTTAAAAAGTAATATATTACACTACTTCGTTACTATCTACATAAAGTAACTCGTTACTTTACTCGCCGAGCACGTACGAACTGAGCATGCGTGAGTGGCAATAACTCTCCTTACCAGCAGGCGGCGGTAGTGTGTATTTGTCATTCAAAACAGGCAACAACCGGAAGACAGAGAAGAAGAACAGACTGCGTGATATAAACAGACAACAAATAGCGTGTGCGGTAGCTTCACCTTAGCATGTGTTCTTTGCAGGTGTTTGTTGAGGTTTGACGTGGTGTTTACAGCAGTGGATAACAGCTTCTGGCCTGGACACAGTTTGCACCTCACCGTCACATTCCTGTCTATTCTTCGGACGAACTCAAAATAATGGGCATACCTCCACCCCTGGAAAGTTATCGCTGACTCAGCCATGTTTATGCAGCACTGCACGTGGAGATGTGGACGCGCAAGTCGCGCAGATTACGTACATATAAACCTACAAAGTACTGATATATTAAATTAAAAAATAATTATTTTTGTGTAGTTGTGTATTGCAATAATAATGTATGGTTGTCACAAAATCCCACGGCACACCCGGACTTGCCTCACGGCACACCAGTGTGCCGCGGCACACCGTTTGGGAACCACTGCCCTAGACAATTCAGTAATGGTATATTTTTTAGGGATTTTTGTTTTTCTGATAAATGAGAGAAAAGTGATTGAGTCCTACATTCCTAACACCAAAAAGTACAATTTCCTTCTAAACTAAAGCTAAGTTTACAGGACTATAATTCATTATTGTTTTAGTTAAATAATTGCCTGACTATTTGGTGATGTAGGACAGCCACCTGGTTCATACCTCAGCAAATCTGAAGAGGAAAAGAGTGGTCATTCTCAAGTTATGGGCTTTCTTGTCACCTTACCCATATTCGGCCTGGTCTAATTTGGCTCTTTTTCAGGGATTGGGGTAGTTCTAAAGAACAACCCAAAAAACATTTTTTCCCCCAAAATAAAATTTGACAACAATCAATTTCATTAATGGGAGACCCTAAAGATAAGAAAAATCATTGTTGTCGGGTAGGGTATCTGGAAAACTAAAGCCTTTTTTGAGGACTTGCTGCTGGACTATTAGTTTCCTATCCATGTGAACATGATTTAAGTTTCTTGTCACCTTACCCATATTCGGCCTGGTCTAATTTGGCTCTTTTTCAGGGATTGGGGTAGTTCTAAAGAACAACCCAAAAAACATTTTTTCCCCCAAAATAAAATTTGACAACAATCAATTTCATTAATGGGAGACCCTAAAGATAAGAAAAATCATTGTTGTCGGGTAGGGTATCTGGAAAACTAAAGCCTTTTTTGAGGACTTGCTGCTGGACTATTAGTTTCCTATCCATGTGAACATGATTTAAGTGGGGGGGACCTAACCTCCTCTAGGGGGTCCGGGGGCATGCTTTTTTTTTATGTTGAAGTTAAAAGCATCAATCTGGTGCACTTTGAGAGCAAAATGAAGAGATCTATGGATACATCTCTCAACACCCATATGAAACAGAACTGTAAGCAGATTTTTCTTTTTGGATATTTTACAAATCACTCCCCTTTCAAACTTTATTCTTGTTATTTTTAACAACTTTTTCGTTACTGTCATATAGTTTTCATACCTGTTTTTCATTTAGTCTCTTATTTTTGTTATAACTATAATGATCATATCAAGGTGTGCCTTTACCTCACCGAGCTGAGGTTATTTGAGCCTCTCAGTCTGTCAGGAGAGAGCTCTCTTCCACCTGGTCATAACAAAAGCTCTTTAAATCCGTTAGCATAGCTAGCTAACCAGATGCTAATAACAACAGATCGCCACTGGGCTTACAACTAAAGACACAGCCACGCGAAAACTGCGGCATGTGTATGGCTCCTTATGGATACTGCCAGTGTTCGAAATGGGGGGGAGCCAGGGGGAGCTTGGCTCCCCCGAACGCCGACTTTGAGATAAATAGGGGGAGCTGAAGAAAATTGAAGTAACGTGATATAGCAGGAAGTTTAATACAGCGTATTTCTGGTATATTCATTTTTAATGTCATCTAATATATGTGTATTAAAACTTGGATGGACAAGTAAATGTTTTCCTCTTAAATATAGAGGTTTTTTATATTGATGTTCCTATAATGATGTCCCATTTTTAGTAGAAGTACATTTAGCGCAAATGGTCTTTTCTTCCACTTGACTTTTTAATAATCAGGAGGTGGTTTTTTGGCTATTTGTGAGTAGGTAATGATACAGGACAATCTGTGATTTCTGCTTTAAGTAAAATAGTTACCCGTTGATAAATATTTTTCAGAGTCATTTTGGGCTTTCGAGGGCAGAACTCAGTAGATTGTCTGTAAGAGTTTTCTGTATAATCTGGAAGCACTAGAACCGCCAACTGGTACATTTTACCCGCAGCTGTTTTTTGATTGTATGTAACTTTTTTTCAATAACATATTAAAGTCTCCCAGTCCGTGACTTTTCCTGAATGTGTGTTATGTAGCACCCTCTGTTGTTAACAATTGTCAATAGGAAGTCAGATTGAAAAAATCGGCAAAAAAATGCCATTTATACCCATATCCGCCAGCGGGTAATATTTACCTCATAGAAAATGCAGCGTAAACATGACGTGTTGCTATAGCAACGCCTTTTGTCTACTGCGGTTCCTTATAGATAGAGAGATAGATTGAGAGAGATAGATAGATAGATAGATAGATAGATAGATATATATATTGATAGATGGATAGAGAGAGATATAGACAGATAGATAGTTATAGATAGTGTAACATCTTGGAGACAACCTGATCTCACCAGAATGCGTGACTCTACCACGACTCATTAACACCACATTGCGTGGTGGAGTCACGCATTCTGCTACATTTACGTGTCCGCACCACGCAAAAAACCCCAATGTAAAGTGAATTAGGCTCTTTTGTCGTGGTGCACACACGCATTTCTACAACGTTCCGTAGTGAGCTTTTATTCTATAAAACGTTTTTAAAATCTACTTTATAGCTTGTAGTAACTCACGGGAGGCTTCTTTTATTTTATTTGTATTCATAATAATTTTTATTTTTCGTCAGAATGTAAAAATTACATTAGTTACGAATTGTTGTTCTCAAAAAACAGTGCATTGTGTATAATGCAACTGTGATTTTTATTAAATTAGTTAGTTTTTAAGGAAGGCCAGAGCTTCAGCTGTGTCAAATAGATTGTTCCCTTTAGTTAACGTTATTTAAAAGATAATGATCATGTCCCCTTTATTGTATTACGAGCGTCCATTCCCATTGGATAACGGAGAATTTTACACCCGGAAGTAAGTATTCTCCTTACTGTCGATTGATTTTACAGTGATATCTGAACTACTCATCAACTCAAAAACACCAAATTATCCTTGTTAATTACACAACATTGATTGGTTTAAATTGTGTACAATGCTTTTGTATTTTTCCCCTTCGATTCGGAGAAACGAATATTTGTTCGGAGTTTTTGGATGGCAGAAGACACTACACTACCCAGAATCCTCAGCTATCGTTTGGGACTACACCATGTGCTTAGCTTGACAAACCCCGTAATCAGTCCTCAAGCTCTGTGATTGGTTGACCTCCAACTGCATTCCATATGAAAAAAAACATTTCGTAAAAGATAAAATCATACTTTATTCAGCAGTGCTTGCTTTACTCTTTGAAAGTCATCACATGAATGCATTGTAATAAATGGTTTGGCTGCATTACATATTACACATCTATCGTAGTTCTTTATTTATCTACAGAGATCAGGGTTGCGTTCCGATAATCCAAAAATCAGCTCCTAAATTCTAACCCTATCTCCTATTCCTTGACCTCTGAGTGAAACGTCACGGGGTTAAGGGATAGTGGATAGGAGAATTCAAAAGGACTTAGGAGAAGAGACCGCGGTACTTTAGAGAATCCGAATGCACTTTCACTATCCGACGTGTTTATGATGCGCCAGCGGACGTCATGAATGTGCGTCTGCTGCTGTGGGGAAACTATGGAAACTACAGTTCTCTATACAGCGGACTACAACATGGATGTTTAATAAGAACGAGAGACTACTGTAAACTCATCTAGAGACTCTGCACCGTGCTCTGATGCTGTTGCTTTATGCTTTATGAACGTGGACAACAGAGAAACATATTCTTCATGACCAAAGTTGGAATTGAAATAAAAAAGGAAAGTGAAACTTATGCTCATCACCCTCTCCCTCCGGTCCACATTAATACAAATGATCCCAATACGTATGATTGTATGAACTATGAAAATATCTTAAAATCAATACAAATGTATTTATTATAAACGTTAGTCCTTAACATCTATCACTGTGTATATCACCATTCAAACATCTTTTTAAAGTTGAACAAACCCCACACAGCTCAGTAAAGACTGTGAGATGTTGACTTTATTTGATCATTTCAGTAAAAACTAACGTTCATATTTCTCTTTTTGATTATAATACTGATGAACGTTCAGAAAAAAGCACTTTGGCAACTTACCACATACGTTTTTAAAATGCTTAATAAGCACCGTAACTTTCATGATATAATTTCTCCGTCATAATCGGTTGTTTCCGTGAACGGCCGACTGTTGATGGCAAATGCTGCGGCTGCAATGCATTGTGGGGCAGCATTTTCTCCTCTCCTTTCGGTTAGGGAGGTCCAGTGGTTCCTAAGCTAAAGGAGGTTATAAAGGAAGTTTGAAACCTCCTTTCCTTTCATTTGGAGAATTGGAACGGCACTTATCATGGCTGCCAGTGACGTACTTCCGGATCATTTCACTCCGTTAGGAAGGTTCCTAAGCTAAATGGACTATTGGAATGCAACCCGGGCATCAGAATAGACCGGTCTGTCTGTTTTAATTTCACAATAAAGTTAGTAGTAATAATCTGTTTTGATATTATTGTTTTTTATTAACTACTAGACCGCTGGGTCGTGTTAAGACCATCTTTTCTGTGTTGCTGTGGGGTTTTTCCATCGCTTTTGTGTTACAAATATCAAGACAATAACTAAATATATCCGTCGTAAACTAAACCAGAAACAGCAGTATATTTTATTTTGTTAACACTTTAAACTTGACAGTTTTTTAACCCAAACCACCTACTGGTTAAAGCACGTTATTACACGTTTGGAGTAATTGCAATGCAGGTAGATTATGTTGCTTTTAATGACTGTTTAAAATGCCTTTTTCTTAATGTCTTTCATTTTTGTAAAGCACTTTTGAATGTGTTATATTTGATGAAAACATTTAAATATTAAGAGTACATACAAAATAGTGGGAAAGTAGAAGGTCAATGATATAAATATAGAATAGAAAATATCAAGAAGATACTGTAAATAATATCTACAATAAAACAGTTTAGTGCCTGATAGGAGGATGTGCAAAACAGACAAACTAATAAGGCTTTATTTAAACATTAAAGAATACTTTAGGCTAAGGTCTTCTTTTAAATAAGAAAAAAGCTTTGGGGGTATCTATCTACAGATACTTATTAAGCCTGACAAAGTACTTAACGTCTAATATATTGCATGGTTTGTTTTGGAACTTGACAATCAACTTTCCTGCAATGTTAACTATGTTGAAGCACTTATTTTAACCGATATTATACATATTTATTATACTCTTATAAGATGTTAGATAGAATAATAAATGTGCAGAATATGACAGTTTAATGGTGGAGGTATACACATATTGATAGATGTCTTGTAATGCACTGTTGAGGAACCTGTGACCCAAGTTTTTCATTCATTGCATAACTACACCGTAGTTGTGTATATGATATGTCAATAAACCTTTGAAAATCTTGAAATCTTGAAAGGGATGTGCAAAATATCAATTAAATACAGTCTTTAATGAACGATTAGAGAATAACGAGTAATGAATATGCTTTATACGGATCTGCAGATAAATGTTTAGTCTTCTCAAGCACCAACTATCAAATATCTCTCCTGATTGTTGGCACTTGACAATCACCTTCACTGAATTTTACTCAGGTGTAACTAAAGTCTGATTTAAGGGTTGTTTATATTTCACATCATTAATCCAAATCTGTAAAGTAACTAAAATAAATGTAGTGGAGTAAAAACACCAGGTTAACCTTAAAGAAAGCCCTCAGGATTATAAAAGACCCCCATCACCCCAGCCACAAACTGTTCTGTCTGCTGCCGTCTGGCAGGCGGTACTGCAGCATCCGGACTAAAACCACCAGACTCAGGGACAGCTTCATCCCACAGGCCAGAAGACTATTAAACACCTGAACTTAGAAACAACATCCATAACATTCATCTGGCTGCTACTTAGAAATTATTTATCTAATATATCATATTCACAATGTAGTGACTGCTTTTTTGTCTTTTGTTTTCTTAGTTATGTTCTCTTTTATATGTGTGTGTTATGTGTTATGTGTAACGTTGCTGCCTTCTTGGCCAGGTCAGCATTGAAAATGAGATTGTATCTCAATGCTTTTATCTGGTTAAATAAAGGTTAAATAAAATTAAAAAAAGATTCCAATCACTTGTATATAGACTCTTATTGCACTATTTCACTATTTTTTCTGTGTATCTGTTTTATTGTGTTGCACTGTTGGAGGAGCCTGCGACCTAAGGGGGGGGGGGGATAGGACACGTTCGATTCCTGTTTTGAATAGTGTGCCGTCGATGGGTTTCATTCCATTTCAAGGTGCTTTTTGACGCTCCGTGTAAACTTCGCGCACTGCCACTCCAACATCCAATCACAGAGCTTGGGGACTGATCACGGGGTTTGTCAAGCTAAGCACATGGTGTAGTCCCAAACGATAGCTGAGGATTCTGGGTAGTGTAGTGTCTTCTGCCATCCAAAAACTCCGAACAAATATTCGTTTCTCCGAATCGAAGGGGAAAAATACAAAAGCATTGTACACAATTTAAACCAATCAATGTTGTGTAATTAACAAGGATAATTTGGTGTTGATGAGTAGTGCAGATATCACTGTAAAATCAATCGACAGTAAGGAGAATACTTACTTCCGGGTGTAAAATTCTCCATTATCCAATGGGAATGGACGCTCGTAATACAATAAAGGGGACATGATCATTATCTTTTAAATAACGTTAACTAAAGGGAACAATCTATTGACACCTGAAGCTCTGGCCTTCCTTAAAAACGAACTCATTTAATAAAAATCACAGTTGTATTACACACAATGCACTGTTTTTTGAGAACAACAATTCGTAACTAATGTAATTTTTACATTCTGACGAAAAATAAAAATTATTATGAATACAAATAAAATAAAAGAAGCCTCCCGTGAGTTACTACAAGCTATATAGTAGATTTTAAAATTTTCTGATGGCAAAATTAGCTGCATTTTCTGTAATTTTACAAAAAAATACTTTTGTTTTGGCTATATATCACTGTCAAATACATAAAATATACTATTAATAATCATTTATAAAATGTATAATTGCAAGAAAATATATGAGTAAAGAAAGAAATATTTTGTAATTTTGCTGAATTTAACCACTACTTTACATTGATAAACTGAAAAAACACAGGTATTGACTATCCTATTATAGCAACAACAAAAAAAACTACATTTTAACACATTTTGACTTTCACTTTATTGCTACATTTGTATTATTTTGAAGATTTAATTTTTAAATATGTGAATGTCATGTTGTAAAAACTGTGTACAACCATAGAGTTAAACAAAACTGTTATTAACATGTTGGGTGCAAATTCCGAGCACAATTCAGATATAAAATTATGCTATTCCCACCAGTAACAGCCATAGACTGTGGGTTATGAGAGACATCTGGCTATGCCATGATACATCTACAAGCTCATAGGTGTTAGCATTCACTGCAGGCAAACCTAATGTGGCCATTCACTTATGATTTCTCAGTAGAAGAAGAAGAAGAAGGAGATATAATGTATTCATCCCTCAGAGGGAAATGTCTTTCCCCACTCTGTTGTGTTTACACACATTACACACACAGGGAGGATATGTACATGCACAAACCCACAGAGCATATACATGCAGTATGTAAAAAACATATTGAGTTTCACCGTAAGCGAAAAATGAAAGGATCTGGAAGTTAAATAACATTAGCATCTCCCCCTAGGCCTTATAACCCTAGCATAAGCTCATCACATTGAACATGCTAGCAAGCACTTACAGCCAATCTACTCTGAAAATCAAAACCTTGTTAGCAGTTAGCTACCTGCTAAATTGGTATTAGCATTGCAATTACAGTAAAGCAACTCAACTAACACACAACCAACTGTTGTGCGTTCACAACCCAAGTAACATTGAGCTGCTAATCTCTTTCAACAGAAGAAAAAGCTGTGTACATTTCTGACATCATTTAGCTTTTCAGATCATCAGAGACGTGAAGCTATATGCAAAGTGCCTTGTGCAGCTAACACAGAGTGCATTCTCGTAGCGATTGCTACAACTGCACCGCGTTTGTTAGGAAAGTAGCTTCAATGTTCTAAAATGTGTGACTTAGCTCAATATTTAAAAAACAGAGTTATTGGCGGAGAGCATGCAAAACAATTATTGAGTTTCACTTTAAGTGAAAAATGAAAGGATCTAGAAGTTAAATAACATTAGCATCTTCCCCTAGGCCTAGTACAATTCAGCCCAAAACATTGAACATGCTAGCAGGCACTTACAGCCAGCCTCTGAATACTGTATCAAAACCTTGTTAGCAGTTAGTGCTACCACTATGCTAAATTGGTATTAGCATTGCAATTAAAGTAAAGCAACTCTACTAACAAACTATCAAATGTTGTCCTTTTAGACGTCTAATAATATCCAACTATTGAAGTCCATCATATTGAAAGACTAGGCCTTCACCAAAGCATGTTGACGAAGCTAATACAGCGAAAGATCTTTTACAATCAAAGTCATTTAGCTTAAATATGTATTATGATAATGTCCCACACAGCTAGTTGGTTACAACAATAATGTCACAGGGATTTCAAGCAGAAGGTAGTTGAAGGTTAAGTACCTACATTATGGATTAACAAGTGAATGTAGGTACAACGGCCTCATGGAACAACAAAGATTTATTTTCTGTTTGTTTAAAAAATAATCTCTTTGTCTATCACACTTTGCTTCTCTCCCATCTGACTTGATTGTGAGCTTGTGTTTTCAATAAGTTAATTGAGCATGTTTTATGAGACTGAACAGTCTCATAGGGTATTGGACTCTCTTAAAACCAAGGTAGGTGCAGAATAGGTTTCTCAAAAATAAAGCAATCAGGAAGGCAGTACTATGCATGACTAAAAATGATAGTAAACTATATGTTGTGGTGACCACCTATTAACCACTGGGACATAATCCAATCATGGAACTACAGTGGGGGCTATTGTTTCCACACGGACATGTTGTGTGTTACCTTTATATGTTGTGTGCCCTCCTGGCTCTTTCTCTTGTCGTCCTGGGCTGCGACCCGACAACACCTGCATTTCTGTTGCTCATTAAATACAGCTTTGGACCTTCGATGCACCGCCTCCGACTCCCATATCTCTCGGCACTACACTGGTGACCCTGATACGTCTTGGGAAGTTTCCGAGACGGACTCGAACACGGCAAAAGGAACTCGAGTTCCTTTCTCGAAATGCCGGGGATTTTTTAGAGTCGACAGTGGCTGCTACAGGCACGCAGACTGAGGCTCGGTGCGCGCCTCGCCGAATGACTGGGGATGTTGCTCGCCATTCCCGCATCTGCCTTCCGACTACGGAGGGGACCATGCACGACCTGCTGGGTCGACCAGCAACCCGATTGCTGCCTCGTGTGTTGGTTTCTTCGGGGCGTGCGGCTGCACGTCCCGGCTGCGCTAGCTGACGACAACTAGCAGCTGTCCACGTGGGGCTAACGACGGCTAGCAGCTACCAATGGCTGCCAGCTACTGGCTAGTGCTAACGGCTATCGGCCTTTTGAGTTTTTTTTCTGGTGCCGGAGAGAAGGTTCGACCAGCCGGTTGACCTTGTGTGGACACTCTCACTGTTTCACCACCTCGACGGCGGTTCCAGACGCCACTCAGGTCCATCGATGCCTGGGTGGTGCACTCCTGGACCCCGTCTCGCCTCAACAGCGGCTTCGGACGTCGCCCACGTTTTCATCCGCGCCTGGGTGGCGCACTTCTGACCCTGTCTGACCTCTTCCTTCGCCTCGGCGGTTTCGGACGTCGCCCATGCCTTCATCGGCCCGTGGGTGGCGTGCTCCGGGACCCTGCCTGGCCTCTCCTCTTACCGCGGCTCACGGTTCGCCTCACCGACAGCTACCGGCTAACAGCTAACCACGACAGCTAACCACGACAGCTAACGGCTAGCAGCTAACCACGACAGCTAACGGCTAGCAGCTACCGACGGCAACAGCTAACAACGTCAGCTAACGGCTAGCAGCTAACGTCTCCCCTCGCCTCGACAGCGGCTTCGGACGTCGCCCACGCTTTCGTGGCCCGTTCCATGGCCCGGTCCTCACCTGCGGCCCCACCCTCCTCGGCCCTTGTGGTGTTTCCTCTACGGACGTGGGGATATATATTTTTTTTGTTTGCCATGTTTGTATTCTGGGGGGGCTTGTGTGGTGTCCACCTATTAACCACTGGGACATAATCCAATCATGGAACTACAGTGGGGGCTTGATTGATTGATTGATTGAAAAGTTTATTAACAGCTTGTATATTGGGTACAGTACAGTACAGCTCAAAACATACAATTGTTAAGGGGATGCAGACCAGAGAAAGACTTTCGTCTTGTTTACATCAGGGTCCCCCATTTCCAATTCATCATGTCATTTAAGACATATAAGACATATTTGACATACAGATAGCTTATTTACAATTTACATACAGGTGGTTTTTTACATACAGATTGCTTATTTACAATTTTCATTTTAGATTTCGTTCTAATACATCCTAACCGGACATTTAAGACATACCAAGTCTACAGATATGCAGTTAGTAACAGAGTCTAAAATGCGAGTATATACATAGATGGGGGGGGGGGGAAGCTGTCCATTGAACGACAGGTTGAGATTTGTACCATTACCGGGGCCAGTTTTGCAATGCTCTCCCCCGAAGGTGCTCTTTAAGAGAGGTTTTGAAGGTAAGTATAGTTTTACTTTCCTTTACAGTTGTGGGAAGAGCGTTCCACCTTGATGTGGCATAATTACGAAATGTGTATTCCCCCTTTTTTGTGCCAAATCTGGGTTTCACATGATTTGTGGAGCTCCCTCTGGTGTTATGATCATGGTATTCCTTGACCTTTGGGAAGAATTTTGACATGTACATGGGTACCATAGAGGTGTAGTGGATCTTGTAGACCAGGCCCATTGCAAGTAGCTGTACTCTGTCATCTACTCTAAGCCATCCTAGGTTGTCAAAGTGGGCAGAGGTGAGGTGGGTTCTAGATGAAAGGTCAAGCAGTAGTCTGACCAGTTTATTTTGCGATGTTTGAAGTTTTATTTTTAGCGCCTTGGAGGTGCTATGGTACCATGACGTGCAAGCATAGTCATAGTACCCTTGAATGAGTGCTCCTGCCAGAGTTTTCAGGGTGTTTTTGTTTACCAGAGAGGAGATCCGGTATAGGAATCTAGTTCTTTGATTGACTTTTTTTATTACATTGGATGCCATTTTGTCACAGGAGAGGTTTGCCTCAAGAATAAATCCTAGGTATGTAATTTCCTTCTTACTTGTGACAATAATGTCACCCACTGCAACTGAGAAGTCGTCGGATTTGCTGAGATTATGTTTCGAACCGAAGAGAATGGACTCTGTTTTACCCAGGTGTAATGATAATTTATTATCGGCGAGCCAGGTGCAGATTCTGCCGAGCTCGGAGCTGAGGGTTTTTTCAACCTGCAACCGCTATTGTTTCCACACGGACATGTTGTGTGTTACCTTTATATGTTGTGTGCCCTCCTGGCTCTTTCTCTTGTCGTCCTGGGCTGCGACCCGACAACACTTGCATTTCTGTTGCTCATTAAACACAGCTTTGCACCTTCGATGCACCGCCTCCGACTCCCATATCTCTCGGCACTACACTGTACACATTGATTAATACCTATACTTAAGTTGTACCATGGGACAGGGCACCAAAGTACAGATGGGATATTCCTGATCATAATCAACTTTATATAAATGTTCACCAACATTAGTTATTAGTACACTATTCTCAATTTAAAAGAATAAATGGACGATAAAGACATTCTTATAACATATTTTGCTTGTATCTTTCGTAGGCCTTCAGTGTTTGTTTTATTATGTATCGTCTAGTTACATTGTCATTTTGTAAATTAGGAAAATACAATCCAAAGAACAAACAAATTATAATTGTAATGTAAATAGTTTGCCCGCCATCATATTTGTTTTACTTTTAAATGAATGTTCATGGTGTGGTGTTACAAATTCTTAAAATAATACAAAGATCGGAGGAGCCAGCAAACAACACATCTACATCAAAGCATTTTCAGGCCATGGATGTGACCCAGGCACGCAGAAACCAGGCAGAGACCATGCGCTAATGTATGCACAGAGCATGCGCAAAGCCACAGAACACGCAGTAACCAAATGCCACGCGGCTCTCTCTGAATACACAGCACATCGCCAGCCGGGAGAGGAAGCAGCATTTTGAGAGGTAACGTTAACACTATTTATCAACGGATACAAAACATACAACTCAAAACTTAAAACATTGCAAACGTCAAAGTACTAGCTATGGTGTTCATTTTGATTAACGACCGAAAACAAAGTAAGTATTGTTAGCTAACGTTATGGTAGCTAGGTAGCAGCTGAGCTAGCTAGCTAGACAATGGATGGGTATCGTTACGGTACTTTACAGGGATGCAAACGTGACACTTTTCGCCGTTTTGAATCCAAAATAGATTATTTGTGTGATTCATGTAGATCTGCAATAAAAATATTGTTGGGTTATGGGGGGGGGGGCTGCCAGATCCCAGACACAGATGATCCGGTATGGCAGCTGACAGTCCAACTGAAAGAAATTGTGGAATTAATATGTGCCCCTACAATATCTCTCTCTCAAGTTGCTTTGCTCAATGTTTTCATTGTAGCGTATCTAGAGACAAGAAGATAGATGTTTCCTGATCAAAAACTCAAACCAAAGCACCATTATATTGTCCACTATCCTGCTTTGATACTCAAGTTTGGCCCACTCATAAGATTGTGGACAATGAGATTTGAAAGCAAGCATTCTTACTTCAAAAGATGTGTGCGAAGAACCCAAAACTTCAAAAATGTGTGCCAGACACTTGCAAATAGCCACCAACTTCTGCAAACCTATCTAAGCTCAAGTTCCGTCTTTGCTCCTACTTTGCAAGTGAAGCAATCCACCCCTTTCCATGCAGAGTTGTACAGTGATGCAGTACGCAGTGCAGTAGAAGCAAGCTTTCCTGGGGAATGTGATCTTGTAGTGTCTACTGAGATACAGTGGAAAGGCACTCTTTACAGAAAGAGCTTCTTTCTGTGCATAGGTCCTGGCATGCCAACAGAGTTTGCACAAATAGAACTTGTGTTAATAATGGACAATAAGAATGTGTACTTCCTTGTAACACCTCGTGGTTCATCATATTTACCAGACTTGGGACTATATGAGATTCACACAGCAAGTGGGGGCATGAGGTGCATAAATGGAGAGCTATTGTTGGATTACTATCCATTGCCTGCTTATGCTCTTTGTGGAACTAGAGTAATTTCTCTCAAACACAGCATAGTAGATACAGAGTAAGGGGGATACATGACAATGAGTGTTTTTATGGCGAGCTGCGCCTGTAGGAGCTGTATCAGGTAATATAAGCATGGTTACCCTACAGACTATGGAAAACTAGAGTGTGTTGAACTTGGCACAGGAGGTCCTTAAATGCTTGAAATCAGGGCTAAGATCATATGTCTGTAATAGGTCAACAACTCCCTAATGTGTTGTAATAAATGGAAAGCTTCTGTTGGAATACCATCGTAAAAAACACGTATGGGGATTTATTGTTGGATAACTGTTGGATTGCTATGGAGCAAAACAGTTGATTTACTATTACTACTTTTTACTATTACCATTTACTATTACTATTACTAATTGTTGGTACTATTTACGGTTACTGTCATTGGATTACTGTCGGATTGCTATGGAGCATGACACTTGATTTACTATTACTACTATTTGCTAATACTATTTACTATACTACTATTTGCTAATACTATTTACTATACTACTATTTGCTAATACTATTTACTATTACTACTTTTAAATAATACTATTTACTATTACTAATCATTGTTACTCATATTTACGGTTACTGTCATTGGATTACTTTGAGATTGCTATGGAGCATGACAGTTGATTTACTATTACTATTTACTATTTCTACTATTTACTAATACTATTTACTATTACTAATTATTGTTACTGCTATTTACGTTTACTGTCATTAGATAACTGTGGCACTCTATTACTGTTCATAGAAAAACAGAGAGCTGTTGTTGGATTACTATTGGTAGTTGTTACATGCTCCCCTCCTGGTGTTCTCTCTCCGTATTGCAGGCTTTTTTTTTTTTTTTTTTATAATTCTGTTTTGAGTTATGGATGATGCAGAGGGTGATCTTGTAGCTGGCTTCATTAGCTCTGTGCTGCCAAACTCAAGTACAAACGAGCTGGTGTTGGAGGCTCTTCAAGAAATGGGAGTGGACACCCTGGAAGACCTGAAATATCTCATCGAGGCAGATCTCAAAAACGTCATGAGGCCAATCGACGCTAGAAAACTGATTGCCAGTATTAAAGCTTTATGTAAGTATACTTATTTGTGAGTTGTAAAAACGATATTTCCTTTTAATGTTGAAAATAAAAGCACAACATCCTCACTACATTTGAGATCATCTGAATTGTAATATTGTGGTCTTGCAAAACAAGCTTTGTAATGAGAAAACATGATAGCAGGCCTAATTCCTATTTGTGTCTTTTATCCAGCTGAAAACGATGCCAGTGGGATTCCTGACCCGCCTCCCAGAGCTGAGACAGAAACACCTATGGCCACACCAAGAAGAATAATGAGAAGTGAAAAGCCACGCAGAGACTATTCACCCGCAAGTATGTGTGAGAAAATATAAATGACTTTCTAAAAATGGTATACAGGAAAAAATAAATGTCATAGTCCTACAGGAAAAAAAACATCTGCGTGTATCTCTGTGTATTGAGGAAGTTGATCAGCTGATTGATCGCGGAGGCGACATAACCAGCAGAATCACTGTCGGCTGATGGTCTAAAGTTATAACTCACTTCGACCAATGGAGTAACTTCATCACTCAGCAACGTTATCATTCTAGTCAGTCCCTCAGTCCAGGACTAACTCCCGCTTTGCTGCACTCCAACCCAAAAAAGGGAGGGGGAGGTCGTGCGGAGTGTCAGAGAAGAGAGGCAAACACACTGGCACAGCTTTACAGAGAAAACAGGTTATGCAACACAACATCAAACTATATCTATATACATGGTAGTGTTGTCACGATACCAACATTTTGGTTTCGATACCGATACCAAGTCAAGAATTGCGATTCCGATTCTTTTTCGATACTTTTCTTAAAAAAAGGAAAACAGTCTTAAATGTAATTATTGTGCTTTATTTCACACCATAAACCATAACACACATTTTTAAACAATGAGAACAATAAACAAAATAAATGACAATAATTCGTATTAAATAAAATCATCTCAAACAACTTTTTTGTTTTATAAAATATAATTTGTTTTATATTTTATTAACATGTACAGTAATATAAATAATTATTGACAACATGTATATTGCAGATGTTATCATTGCCATTAATTGTCTCGTTTGTCACAAAATAAATTACACTGGTTTGACTTAGATTTGAGGGCATGGGCATGTTATTTATCACATTCGCTAACCTGTCTGTCTTTAAATTATTTCCGGTCGGCTGGTGCTTAGCCAAGTTTGATGTGTTGGCTCCCTTGGTTTGCAGGGATCTAAAACATTTCTCACAGACAGGCCTCGTGGTGTCCGTAGGCTTGCCCTCACTGTCAGAGATACAGCTAAAATACTTCCAAATTTCGCTTATGGCGTCTTTCTTGTCAACAAGCCGAGGCGCAGCGGCAGTTGCACTCCCAGTTGCAGCCATGCTTCTAGTTTTCTCACATGCTCTGGCAGCTAGCGCGTGGCCGCGTGCACGAGAGAGAGGGGGGACTTAGAACGTGTTTGAGAGGGGCGGGACTGCAGGGCAGGCACGGCTGCAGTGTAGGGAGAGTGGAAGCAGAGCGCTGAACACACACGGCTCTTATTAAAACGGCGCTTTCTCACCGGAGTACTTTTCCCTGTCATTCTTAAAGTACCGATACTAATGAAACGGAGGAATCGTACCGTTTTTAACGGCAGGGGTATCGCGGTACCTTTCAAGTATCCGGTACAACCGTGCAACACTACGTGTCCAGTGTGATAGTGATGCCAAGTGACAACTTTATAGAACAGAACTATTTTCAAACCAATGCTTTAAATGTACAGATATGATCATACCAGTCAATTTAAGAGTAGTATTGCCCTTTGACTTCAAGCTGTATAAGTGTGAAGACAATTAATGGCCGTATCATCCACATCATTTGTAATTATAAAAACTATTGTTTGTAGCACTACATTTAAGTGTACTTCTGTCTTAACAGGTGCCTTTTCAAAATCAATCCGGACAAGGGGACTAAAATGGAGAGGAAAGCTTCAAAGAAACAGCAGTCAGTAAATCCGAAGGTGCTTTCATTGATCACCAACATCGCTGACTTTGAATGGAGAGAGTAAAATCGCACACACATAGTCCCATACATAACTGTTAAGAGAGTTTAGTGTTTAGTGTTTTATAATGTTATCTTTGGCACAAAATGTTGGCTAATGTTTAAGGTTTCTTTGCCGCTCTATTCTGCTTTATTATTATTGTGTTTATGTGTATGGATGTATGTGTGTATCAGGGTTTCCGTTAGCCGGTAATTACCGGTTTTTAGCTGGTAAAATTTATTAAAAACCGGTAAATTCAAAAACTGCCGGTCCAAAATGTCTGGTATTAATTAGGGATCTCCGATAGAATCGGGCCGCCGGTCATTATCGGCCGATATTCACTATTATAGTTTGATCGGTGCTCTCTATAAAGCCCGATCAGGAGCGCTGGATCTGATCGATATGGTCATAAAACGCGAGTGAAGTATAACCGGACGCGAGAGAGAGAGCAGCTGCTGAGTCTGATGGAGACACGCAGCTCTGCATAATCACCTGAAGGCCCCGCCCACTGTTTAGCGAGCTGCATGAGAAACTGACGGGCTGTCAGGAGAGAGAGGGAGGGAGAGAGGAAAAGAGAGCATCCGTTTCTCCCGTGTTATTATTCAAAGTTAATGTAAACTTTGAATAATGTACTTCATCTACTACAAGTAGTTTGTTTGAATGTAATAATTATGTTGTTTGTGGAATCATTTACTGAAAAATGAATATGAATTTTTTCGATCTCTTACGATTATAGACTGAAGCAATATAAAATGAGCCCGTGAACTGAGTTTTAAACATCAGCATATCTGTTCATAGTCCGGTAATTACCTGCTAACGGAAACTCTGCTACAAAACTCTTTATTATTATTATTGAAATATGACCGGTAAGTTTCAAATTTGTCCGGTAAAATAAATTCTGCCCGGACATTTGACCGGCGAGAAAAAATCCTAGCGGAAACCCTGGTGTGTATATGTATGGGTTATATATATATAGAACGTATTGTAATAACGTGTATATATTGTGTTCTTAATTATGTTACGGCATTGCAAATAATAAGAAATTATAAAAAATAATGGTGGTGGTGTCATTTTTTATTTATATTGTCAAATATTTTCAACATGTTGCCAAAGGCATAACCTTTTAATGATATTGCATACATTTCTTTGCTGCATAATTTCACATATTTTAAAGTATTATGCAGACAAATATCATCATACTTCAGGAGTTCTTTTTTCCAATTTATATTTTTAAATACAAGATTAACACAATGTAAAAGTACAGTAAACTTACATTTAGAGAAAGTAAATGCATTTATTTTGACAGTTTATTAATGTATTTGAATACAGATTTTTTTTCCTGCAAAACATCTGACAGTTAATGTAAACTTAAGCATTTGCGAAAATATAATTACATGTTTTCTTTGTATTTTACATGTAAATGATCTTTGATTTACATTAATATTTTTAAAGAACAACAGTAATCTTCTGTCTTTAAGCTTTTTATTATCATTTAAAAACATATTTATTCTGTTGTTTTAGAGGTAAATGACTCTATTCTAACAATTAATATATGTTAAAAGAAAAAGATTTCATGGAATTATAAGAAGATTTCTTGTGAAATTACAGATTTTTTTGGCAAAAAATAAGATAATTAATGTAAACTAACGCTTTTGCAAAGTAAAATGACGTTCTTTTCTTTGTGTTTTACTTGTAAATGGTCTTAGATATACGGTACTTTTTTGTAATAATAAAAGTAATTTTCTGTATTTTAGCTTTTCTTTATCATTTTTAAAAGATAATTATTCTGTTTTCTAGAGGTTTATGACTCTATTCTAACAAATAATATATGTTAAAAGAAAGATATTTCATGTAAAATTACAGTAATAGAGGCTACTTGTGGTAAGGTAAGTTACTGTTTTTTTACATGTTATCTCCGTATTTTATTTACAGTTTTTTTCCTTTTTTTAAACGGTTATTTTCTCTGGCGCCCCCGTCGCCAGAAAATAACCGTTTTTTTACAAAAATGTTGTTTACAGTGTGGCGGTGCTGCATTCTTTACGCTACTAAGGTTGCTATGGTTACGGTGGCGCCGGCGCAGTATTTTAAATGTTCATATTGATAGTTTACAGCAACAAATTGGCTTTGTAATAAAGAAAAATGGTGAAACGAAAACAGCCAAGTCTCGCAGCTTTGGGTTTTTACAAGTAAAGAAGCAAAGGAGTCTAAAAATGAAAATGTCAACCAAACAACTTTTAGTTCGCCAGCTGTAAGCGGCGTTAGGGTCGATTTTGACAGCTCCACACCGAGAGAAAGGCCTGCCGATGCGGAGCCAGAAGAGGCTTCAGAAGAGGCTTCAACAACGGCGACAGCCGCCGGTTCCACCTGCACTAGCGAACCTGACGCTGACAATTCCCATGGCCTGCCATTTAACTGGACACTGAAAAGATGGAGTGAGTGGAAAGAAAAGTATCCATGGCTTTTCATAAAAAATGTGGATGTGAGATTTGCAAAGAGGCAAAAACTATATTGATCTCCTTGCCGCTCGCAGAAAAATCCACCGGAGTGCACCTTTCACCAGAATGGATTCAGGGAAAAGTCAGCAGTGTTCAACAAACCTGTGAAAAAAGATCTATAAGCACCATAAGAGCCAGGCACACGAAAAAGCAATCGAAATTTCGGAGATGAGAAAGAAAGATGTCCTACCAAACAAGGTATTGGCAATCAATGCTGATCTAATGCAGGAAACATATACATCGTTCAGATCTGCCTATATGATTGCCAAAGAAGAAATGTCATACAGAAAGCTACCTGCTGTAATGTTCCTACAAAAACTCAATGGCGCTACCGTAGGGACTGTGCACAAATTGGACTTGTGCTGAAATAATCAGGTATATCGCCGAGGAAATGAGAGCTAAATTTGTTTCCAACGTAAAATACATGGGCTCGCTAATTAGCATCACAATAGATGAGAGCACAGTTCATGGGTGGGCCTACATGATTATTTATGTGCGATGTGACATGACAGGAAAAGGGGAAGTGGACAATGTTTTCTTGGATATTGTTGAGCTTTCAGAAGATACGGATGCTAACTCGCTGTACAGAAGTTTGAGGAAAAGCTTAAAACAAGCTGGACTGGATGACGAGTTCTTGGGGAAAAATCTAATCTCAATAGCAACGGATGGAGCAGCAGTACTCACAGGCAGAGTTGGGGGACTTGTGACAAAACTCAAACAGGATTTCCCCAAAGTGCAATCTATTCACTGTCTAGCCCACCGACTAGAATTGGCTGTCAAGGATTGCCTTCAGTGGCGGCCGGCCCAGGGGCGCTAGGGGCCCCGCCCCACCTCTTCCCACATACAAAATACAAATAAAAAATATATTAAAAAAAATATCTTTTTATTTATTTTTATTTTTAATAAACAAGGTACATATTATATAATTGGTATCAGTAAAATGTATAATCTACAATAAAATCTCGTTTAAAATTGTGTTACGACGATGTCTAAAGTTACTGATAAGTCACATGTTTCCTGCCTGGCCTTGCCCATGTGTCATTACCTTTATATATACAGTCTATGGTCATTACCCTCTCTCGTCTGGGCGGTAAGAAAGGAGCCCTCAACCAGTGCAGCAGCAGCCACTATCAGCTGACTGTTGCTATCTGTAAACTATGATGCCGAAACATAATTTCAGCCGATCAGCGTCGTCAAATCTGATGATCACCAATGTCAGCACCCGGTCCAGTCTGTGAGTAGTTTGGACACTAGTGACTCGTATCCGGTGGGGTGACGCAGTACGGCAGTAGTTGATGAGGATAGCTTCATGTGCAGGTGGAGTCTCCGGACCTCGGTCCCCGCCCAGTTCCGTTCAAGAGCTAATCTCCAATCCTTTCGAAAGGAGAGGTTTGGGAGATAAACTGTTGCTTAAAGACCTTGGACCGGACCAACCCGATTTGTATATATCGCAGCAAGCTCGTGAAAAAGACAAAACGTATCAACGAGGCTTCTCACGTAGCTGGTACACCAGAAAGGCATGGCTAGCTGGATGCAAACAGGTAAATGCTGTCTTTTGTTTCCCATGCTTGCTCTTCAAACAGCCGGGGACAGATACGATGTGCCCGTGGACTGTGACGGGGGTAAACGATATGAAGTACAAACCACCGTTGTCTGTGTCATGGTGAATACAGTCGCTGGTTTATTTATGTCTGAATAGGCCGTTGTTGTGAGTGTGGATGGTCGGAGCATTTACAACGTTAGCTTAGCCAAGCTACATTTGGAAAACACGCATTTTAAAAGGTTTCTCGCCTGCCGTCTGTCTGCAGACTTGTCAAAGCATTAATTCATGGTTTTTACTATCCGGTATCAGTATGTTGTTACTTCGGCATCATTTTGAAACGTGTATTACAATTAAATCACGGTCAAATATGTTCATCTTGTTGTAGTTGTAGCCCCCTTGCCAGCGATTCTCTCTCTAGTTTAGCATACTCAGCCCGACTCAGCCTGGTTGTTCCTGGCCCTAGAACCACGATTTTATGGTGCCAGAAAAACTGTGAATTAGGACCCGCTAGCCGGTACTAGGCCAAGTGGAAACGCAACCAAAAACGGGCCCCGCACGGCTCGGCACGCTTAAAGCGAGCTCCGCGCTGCAGTGGAAATGCGCCATTACATCACCAGAAGTCCTAATTTAAGGGGTCATTTCTCCCAAAAAAAAATGTTTTACTCGCTATATCAACAGCCCCACCAAAAATATTTTCCACCAGCCGCCACTGATTGCCTTAAAGAAGTAGCTGGGTGCAATCAGTTTGAGTTTTTTGTTGCAAAACTGTATGCTCTCTATCACCAGTCATCAAAAAAGAAGCAGCAGCAGAATTAAACTTGCAAATATTGAAAATAGGCCAAATGTTCACTATTCGTTGGGTGGCTAGTAGTTTTCAGACTGTGAGAGCTGTCTGAAAAGATTATCCGGCACTGGCACGCCAATTCAAAACAGCAACAGACGACACATCATCTCCCAGTGACACAGAGAGACAGAAATTCAGGGGTCTGCACAAGCACTGGATTTCTGGCTGATTCGGCAACAATGAAGGATGTTCTTCGAGAACTTAAAAGCCTGTCGCTAAAACTGCAACGCAGAGAAACATCTTTGGTAGATGCAAGTTGCTACATTCAGCAGACCATCGATGTGTTGACAGCTTTGAAAATCAGTGGCGGAAAGTCCACACAAAAAGTGGAAGAAGGCATTGCTACTGGCATGTTCAAGGATGTTGAGCTCTCAGAGAGCAGGCCCAAGATAAACCGTCTGCAGTTTTACCAGTCTATAATAGACAGTTTGAAGAAGCGACTGCCTGAACCGGACCTGGTCCGCATGCTAAAACCACTGGACAAGTGCTTTTGGCCCGAACAACGGAGCGCCCTGATCCTCTATGGGGAGAATGAAGTACACGCACTGGCAAAAGTACTGGGGGAACCGGCCCGAGAGGCCATTGAGGAGTTTCGGGACTACAAATTAGAGAATAAATCTCCAGGGAAAGCCCTGCAAAAACTGCAGACAGCGAGCAAGAACTTTTTGCCTATCAGCTGAGTGTGAGAGGGGGTTTTCTGCCGTCAATTCAACCGACAAACGCAACAAGTTGCGGGAGAAGAGCCTCTTCTCACTTCTCTTCGTAGACATCAATGGCCCCCCCCCTGGAGCAATTCGACCCTCAGCCATTTGTACGGTCTTGGATCAAAGCTGGCCACAAACCCTCCACATCCTGGGTTCCGGGACCGAAAGCCAAGAAGAAGCCTTCCTGTGGTCGCTTTTACAGTAAGGTAAGAGAGTCAATTTTACTGTTTGAGCTTTGTGTTTGTTTGGACTGGCCCCAGTCCTACTGTTGATATATGTTTTTTGGTTGTGTGATTTATTAGGTTTTTATCAGACTGATTGACTTGCGTAGTCTAATCAATCTATAGGCTCGGCATTGCTCTTTCAGCACCACACACACACACACACACACACACACACACACACACACACACACACACACACACACACACACACACACACACACACACACACACACACACACACACACACACACACACACACGTGTTGGCCCTTGCCAACTTGGGGCCCCAAGCGACATTGTGAGATGAGGCCCCCCCCCCCCCAACCGACAGGAGTGAAAAAATGTTTTGCAGATATAATTCCTGTTTATTATTATTATCAACAGTTACTTTTTTATACAGTGAGGTAAATGTCCATGTATGTCGTTCAGTATGTGTTTACAGGTGAATACGTCTGCATTTCCTGCCAAATACTAGCCTCAAAAAGATTAAAATATAATTAATGCAAATAAACTACTTCTACTAATAATCATAATCAATTCAATAATACAAATACTATATTGTTTTATTATAATATAGTTGTAATATAGTCAAGACAAAACATGCTTATGACATGCTCAAAAACTGATATTTCTTAAATCTGTATTCAAATGCAGTTCCCTCTGTCAGCAATGTATCAACAACTACTGCGTCACCATGAAATGTGCAAATTCACATAAAAATGAATAAAAGGGGAAAAAATGCTCCATGTTTTTTAGGCTGTAAACTTTAACTGTTATGTAAGCCAACTAGACAGACAGTGTATCACTCTTCCTCCTGTACATCAGCAGATAAAAGGCATCACATACTTGAATGAATGTTAAATAAAGAATGCTGGAAATAACTGCATCTCCATTAGCCTGTATGCTCTGCAGAGACTGCCTTCTTCATGTCGTGAATTGCAGCTGATGTTTTAATATGGCAATTGGCAATTTGACTTATACAACATTCACAAGTTGTACATTTGACTCATACAATAATAACCCACCTTCGAGTGATGCTCTAGTTTCTTCATGTTTTTTTTTTTTTCCCTCTTGCTTGCTCCGGACTGAAACTGTCTTTTCACCGACATCTCTTCACCTGCACTAGTGGCCGTATCAAAGCCGTGATTAGTCAGATGTCGATTCATTGCAACGGTGTCGGGTTACAGACGTGCTCCCCTTGTCACCTCTCACTCTCGCGGAGAACTGCGCACAGCAGCTGAGGCCCTCTGGGCGGGGCCCCCTGCGCAAGGCGGGGCCCCATGCAGCCTGCGTGATTGGCCTGTAGGGAGGGGCGGCCCTACGCACGCACGCACGCACGCACACACACACACTTTGGTTTCATAGCCTGCTTGCATGTTTGTAACTTCTCGTCCGTTTTCCCTCCATTGTAGCAATCCACCCACAGGGGAGTGACAGGGAAGAAGTGAAGGGACAGTCAGGAAGTGATAGGGACAAAGCTGTTGACTCTGAGTATAGGCCCCTTCCTTCCCCTTCTGCTGAAAAAAGAGGCTATGACACACATGTCATGTACACATACATAATTAAAATAAAATAAAGTTTTGAATTGCGTGGAAGTTCGAATTCCTGTTGGATTAGGCCTACATGTGTGGTAGTGTAGTATTAACATTTCCATTCATTGTTGTTGCTCAATAATAAATCATTCATTTTGGATAGCTAGTCTCATTATTTTCTTGGATTAATTTCAACTCATTTAAATTCTGAGTAGTTGATCTGATTGAAATTGTGATTTTAAATCTCAAAACCGCTACAGTATCTGTCAGGCAGAAATTTGGGACAACTCATTTGACTGAAACCTTAAAACTGAACTAACTGACTGCTAGGGTTAACTTTGATTTAAACATTTGTAGAATACTAAGAGTTTTATTGTGAAGGTGTAACTGTATTAAGCGTTAAACTCGTAACTTTATAACTTAGGGTTTAATGTAATTGTAAAACTTTATTTTATTTTGTTTTTAGCCCCTCATGCTATAATCATGTGTATTTTCTCCATTCCTGTTCATGTGTCTTCTCGCAATTATCACTGGCCCCGTGTATCTCCTAATCGCTATAACCTATGGAGGACGGAACATGACTTAAGTATAAATAAATAAATGTATGAAGAAATACAGGAATAAATAAATAAATACGTAAATAAATAAATAAATACAGGAATAAATAAATACAGGAATAAATAAATGACGAAATAAATACAGAAATAAATAAATGTTGAAATGAATACACAAATAAATAAATAAAAGAATAAATGCATAAATAAATGCATAAATAAATATGGAAATAAATACATCAATGTATAAATAAAAGTCGAAAATAAAACAGAACACACGTTATTATATATCTTTCATTTATTTCTACATTTACGCGACATACATTTATTTATTTATGTATTTATGTGTCCGTATGCTAATGAGGTGGGCGGTCCTAACCTCAGTCTGAAGCAGGATTCGCCAATTGTTGGAGCCAGGCAGAAGCAATAGATTCGTGGCAAGTCACATCATGTCGAGCTGAGCCAAGTCCTCTATACATCGTTCCACACGAAACTGGACATAGTCTTTTGGTTCTCCGTTCTCTAAATGGTCCGCTAATGATCGTAAATGATCTCCAATGGCTTTTAAATCAATATCCATAAATAAACCTTACAACTGTGGATAAACCATGGATGTATAAAGATAAGGGCTAAACAGTAAAGCTCCTGCATTCGAATCAGCGCGGTTATCCAGGCGTTAGTAGTAGAGCCCTCTGCCAGAAATGATCACACACTCCTGTAACCAATCCTGCTTCAGACTGAGGTTAGGACCGCCCACCTCATTAGCATACGGACACATAAATACATAAATAAATAAATAAATAAATGTATGTCGCGTAAATGTAGAAATAAATGAAAGATATATAATAACGTGTGTTCTGTTTTATTTTCGACTTTTATTTATTTATTTATACATTGATGTATTTATTTCCATATTTATTTATGCATTTATTTATGCATTTATTCTTTTATTTATTTATTTGTGTATTCATTTCAACATTTATTTATTTCTGTATTTATTTCGTCATATATTTATTCCTGTATTTATTTATTCCTGTATTTATTTATTTATTTACGTATTTATTTATTTATTCCTGTATTTCGTCATACATTTATTTATTTATACTTAAGTCATGTTCCGTCCTCCATAATAACCGGCCTGCTCTCGTCTATCCCACGTGCTCCACTGAGATCCAACATCTAGTTTCAGGTGGCCTGTGGAACTGCCAGTCAGCTGTTCCTAAGGCTGACTTCATCTCTGGCTACACCTCCCTGCAGTCTCTGGATTTCCTTGCTCTCACTGAGACCTGGATTACTCCATCCAACACATCCACCCCAGCAGCTCTCTCCACAGCATATTCCTTCTCCCATACACCCAGACCCACTGGCAGAGGAGGTGGCACTGGTCTCCTGCTCTCTCCCAAATGGAGCTTTTCCTTCTTCAAGCTACCTAACTTCACTCCTTCCACCTTTGATTTCCATGCCGTCACAGTAACCCATCCTATACAACTAACCATTGTTGTTCTCTACCGTCCACCAGGCGCCTTGGGGGACTTCTTGGAGGAATTAGATAATCTCCTCTCACACATCCCTGAAACTGGCCCTCCCGCTTCTCGGAGACTTCAACCTCCAGACAGGGAAGATAGACGAACTAACATCTCTGTTAACCGCCTTTGCTTTCTCACTGTCTCCTTCCCCACCAACTCATAAAGCTGGCAATGTCCTTGATCTCATATTCTCAAGGAACTGCGCTACTTCTAACCTCTCTGTAAACCCGCTCCACACATCCGATCACTTCTTCATTTCATTCTCTCTACCCCTTTCCAAACATAACAAACTAATCTCTTCTCATCCTGCACCTGTCCGCCGTAACCTTCGTTCCCTCTCCCCCTCTACCCTTGCCTCATCGGTGCTCTCAGCCCTCCCTTCCTCTGACTCGTTCCAACTCCTACCTCCAAACTCTGCTGCAGAAACTCTCCTCTCTACTCTCTCATCCACTCTGGACTCTCTCTGTCCTCTCACATCTCGGCAGGCTCGTCAGTCCCCTCCTGCTCCCTGGCTAAATGATGCACTGCGTGCTAATAGAACCGTCCTTAGGGCAGCAGAGCGGAAACGGTGGAAATCCAAACACCATGACGACCTTCTAACCTATCAGGCTCTCCTCTCCTCTTTCTCTGCTTCGATCTCTCAGGCAAAAAGCACTTTCTTTCAAGATAAGATCCAATCTTCCTATTCCAATCCTAAAAAACTATTTTCCGTCTTCTCCACCCTCTTGGACCCTCCAAAGCTCCTTCCCCCTCCTCCCTTCTGTCAAGCGACTTTGTTAACCACTTGGAAAAAAAGGTTGATGACATTCGTTCTTCTTTTTCTGACTCACCTTTTTTTTTTGTGACAAATATTTGTATTGGTATTTCATTTTTTCAGCATAAGACATTGTACAAGTATATATCCCATAAAGGAAAATCTAAAACAAAATAATACAAGAAAATACAAGAAAGAAATAAAAAATAATAAAAAGAAAGACATATATACACATATATATATTTATATACATACGCGTAAGTGGACATGTGGTAAATATTGTAATTTAAACATTGCAAGTTACAAGGCCGGTAGACAAGTAGCCATATCACATCCAACCATTATAGAGGACTAGGTCAATTAGGAGGCACATTTATTTCCAGAAACTCCAAGAATTCCCCCCATATTTGATGGAACACTTCAGGCTTTCCCTTTATGGCAAATGTCAGTTTTTCTAAGGCTAGACAATGAGAGAGATTTTTTAACCAGTGATTGATCGAGGGGTTTTCTGGGTTTTTCCAAAAGACAGCTATTGTATGTTTAGCTTGGAGAAGAGAAAAGACTACCAGTCTTTTCTTAGTGATATTAAGTCTGGGAGTTAGAGGGAAAACCCCAAGAATACAGAGTTTTGGGCATTCTGGTAATGTGGCGGAAATTATTTTTGATAATGTGCCCAGAACATCTTTCCAAAATGATTTAATATTTGGGCAGTCCCATAAGCAGTGGAACAATGTTCCCTTATCATTATCACACTTTACACATTGATCTGGAATATTTGCATCAAAATTGTGTAGTAGGGATGGAGTTATATAGGTACGCATAATCCATTTGTACTGTAGGAGTCTAAACATTGTGTTAATAGTTTGAACCTGGGCTTTGTGGCATATCTGCCCCCATCAGGAGATACGTCCCCAGCTGACTCAGAAAGCGACTCAGGTTCTGGTCCAGGCTCTCGTCATCTCACGCCTAGACTACTGCAACTCCCTCCTGGCTGGTCTACCTGCATGTGCCATCCGACCTCTGCAGCTCATCCAGAATGCAGCGGCTCGTCTGGTCTTCAACCTTCCTAAATTCTCCCACACCACTCCGCTCCTCCGCTCCCTTCACTGGCTTCCGGTAACTGTTAGAATCCACTTCAAGACACTGGTACTTGCTTACCATGCTGCGAATGGATCTGGCCCTTCCTACATCCAGGACATGGTTAAACCGTACACCCCAGCGCGTGCACTACGCTCTGCATCAGCCAAACGACTCGTTGCGCCCTTGCTGCGAGGGGGACCCAAGTTCCCATCGGCGAAAACACGTGGGTTTGCTGTCCTGGCTCCAAGATGGTGGAATGAGCTCCCCATTGACATCAGGACGGCAGATAGCTTGCACATCTTCCGGCGCAAACTGAAAACGCATCTCTTTCGACTCCACTTCGAGCGTTAGAACTATTAACGAAGCACTTTTATACTAATAAAGGACTGGCTTACCTAAAGCCAGTTGAGTAGCACTTGAAATGTTTGGCTCTATGAAACCTGATGTACTTATATGATTCTGTTTTCTTCAAGGTTGTGTCTTCCTGGTCGAATGTACTTATTGTAAGTCGCTTTGGATAAAAGCGTCAGCTAAATGCAATGTAATGTAATGTAATTCCTCAATTGTTACCTCTGCATTCAAATCAGTAGACCAAGCAAGTCTTTTATTCTCTGAGGACTCTCCTGATTCAGTTTTGCAAAGGTCATAGATCAAAGACACCTGTCTATGACCAGAGGAGTGATGTACTATAATTGTTTTCAGCTTTGACAGAGGTGGACATAATAGTGAGTGATCTTGTGCCTTAGATATATAACTCCTTAGCTGCAGATACTTAAAGAAATGTGTTGAGGGAATATGATGTTTATTTCTTAGCATCTCAAAGGTTTGTTGTCATCATATAGATCACTGATCTTATTGATGCCTCTGTTGGCTCACATTTTAAACCCTGAGTCATATGTTCTTGGTATAAATCTTCTGTTACCCCATACAGGAGTAAAAGAGGATAGTGACTTTAAACCTAAGTGGCTTTGTACTTTGAACCAGACATCAATTGTGTTACTGACAAAAGTTTTTTTAAATTATTTTTAAGTTGTTTTGGAGAGTCAGAGAACAAATACAAATTCAGTGGTAGTGGAGTTGTTGTATAACGTTCAATTTCAACCCATGGTATGGGGGTTCTGCCCAAGAACCAACACATTGCTGCTCTTATTTGGGCTGCCCAGTAATACCAGGACAGATTGGGTACCTGGAGTCCTCCTCTCTCATAATGTAGATATAAAAGGGATAGCCGTAACCTTGGTCTCTGATTGTTCCAGATAAAATGTGTAAAGATTTTCTTCATTTTGGGAAAAAATGAGGATGGTGGGTGCAATGGCAGGGATTGAAATAGATACAGAAATGTAGGTAGGACATTTATCTTGATAATATTGATGCGTCCTATTAGGGATAGAGGGAGTGATGTCCACCTGTTAATATAATCTGTCACAGAAGCTATTATGGGGTCATAGTTTGTTGGAACAAGGTCTTCTATTTCAGGTGTAATCTGTATTCCTAAATATTTAAAGCCTTCCAGGGAATTTTGGAAATCTGTTTGAAGAGGTGGATTAAGTCTTTCAGAATCTTTAAGTAGAAGAATGTTAGATTTAGAACTATTCACCTTATACCCTGAGAACGTACCAAAATCCTTTATCGGTTTATTGAGCACTGGCAATGACACTGACACATTTTTTATAAATAGAACGATATCATCAGCGTAAAGGGCCAGGCGATTTTCAATGCCCCCAACTGTTATTCCTGTGATATGAGAATGAGTTCTAACCGCGATAGCCAGGGGCTCAATTGCCAGTACAAATAGTAATGGAGATAGAGGGCACCCCTGACGTGTACCTCTCGATAGTGCAAATGGTGCAGACACTATGCCAGGGGTGGCCAACCCGCGGCTCTCGAGCCGCATGCGGCTCTTTGCCTAGTTTCATGCGGCTCTTCAGTTCATATCGAATTGTATGTGTGTGAGTTTGGGGGAGAGACACTGACTCCGCATGGTGTACCGATACTTGAAAGGTACCGCGATACTCTGCCGTTAAAAACGTTACGATTCCTCCGTTTCATTAGTATCGGTACTTTAAGAATGACGGGGAAAAGTACTCCGGTGAGAAAGCGCCGTTTTAATAAGAGCCGTGTGTATTCAGCGCTCTGCTTCCACTCCCTGCACTGCAGCCGTGCCTGCAGTCCCTCCCCTCTCGTGCACATGCTAAATCCATCCCCTCTCTCGTGCACGCGCTAGCTGCCAGAGCATGTGAGAAAGCGAGAAGCATGGCTGCAAGTGGGAGTGCAACTGCCGCTGCGCCTCGGCTTGTTGACAAAAAAGACGCCAGAAGCGAAATTTGGAAGTATTTTAGCTATATTTCTGACAGTGAGGGCAAGCCTACGGACACCACGAGTCCTGTCTGTCAGACATGTATTAATTCTTGTCATTTATTTTATTTATTGTTCTCATTGTTTAAAAGTTTGTGTTATGGTTATGGTTCTGGTGTGAAATAAAGCACAATAATTACATTTAAGACTGTTTCCCTTTTTTTAAGAAAAGTATCGAAAAATAATCGGAATCGCAATTCTTGACTTGGTATCGAAACCAAAATGTTGGTATCGTGACAACACTAGCTACTCCTGACAGTTAAACCTGATAGTTAGTAAGTCTGTTAAGTACTGAATGCTGATAATTCTGACGTAATTTGGCCGGTCAAAGTTGTTTGGGCTCGGATAAAATCGCTCCGTTACTTTTGTCCCGTGTTACTTTCGTCCCGGCTCTCCCTATACGTGTGTGGTGTCAGTATGAGAGGATGACAGCGCGTCTAATTTTGATGTGGCCCAAGAGCCAATCACAATAATACCTGCGATGCAGTGAACCAATCACCTATGAGGGGGGGAAACCTATCGTTGATTAAACACTATCCAGTGTTTCCCCTACCATTGTCTTGGAGGGGCGCTGCGCCCCGCCAACGGAGCCCCGCGCCCCCCCCTGAAATTCAAGGTGTTTAAAAAATATATATTATTTTTTTTTTTTTATATATATATATATATATATATAGCACCAAATTGCAAATAATCTATATCTACTGTCACGTTTCACATTGAACATGTGCTCTTTAATTAAATAAACTAAACACTTTCATTTTAAGTTGTGAGTTTAGTGTTTTTGACCCTAAGAAACACTGATGCATTCATCAATAACAATAAGCTCCTCTCTCTGCTCCAGAGGATTTAAAAAATATATATCCCAATGCCACAAAAATGCATCAGTGACGTGGTTGAAATCTTGTCTCCAGAAAACAAAAAACTGAAACAAGCGGTATCAGTGACTGTGTGTTTGATGTGGCTCTTTGCAGTAACATAGACAAAATGTGGCTCTTAACCTCTGACTGGTTGGCCACCCCTGCACTATGCTATTGATTAATACTTCTGCATTTGGGGTGCTATACAAAATTTGTATCCACCTACAAAAACCCTCCCCGAACCCAAATCGGGATAATATTTCGAATAGATACGGCCATTCCACCCTGTCAAAAGCCTTTTCAGCATCCACGGACATAATGGCCGTATCTGGAGCCCCCCTTTCTGTATGTAAAATATTGATCAACCTCCTAATATTGTGGAACGCCTGTCTGCCCTTGACAAAGCCATTCTGATCCAGGCCCACCAGAGGTGATTTTCAAGTTTTAAAGCCAGTGCTTTAGTGATCAATTTTGTATCTGAATTAAGCAATGATATAGGCCTATAAGAGCCACACCTGGAGGGGTCTTTACCTGGTTTTAGGATAACTGTTATTAATGCACCCTGTAAGGTTGGGGGAAGACAACCCTTTTCGAATATCTCCTCGACCATATTCAGGAGCGGTGGCCGCAGTTTGTTTTTAAAGGCTTTATAGATGTCTATGGGGATCCCATCAGGACCAGCTGCCTTTCCACCCTTCATGTTAGTCATGGCCTCAGACAATTCTAATAGTTGTATTGGTTTATCTAAATTAGCTTTTCGTTCCTCAGACAAACATGGAAAGTGTATCTCGTCCAAAAAAAGAGTCTTTGGGTCGCCAGGGGGCTCAGACTTGTATAGGTGATTATAAAATGTTTTAAATGATTCATTAATTTCTTTAGGATCTGATGTAATATTTCCAGCATTGTATTGAATTTCGTTTATCGCTCTTTCGCCATGTAATGCCTTAATTCGCCAGGCTAGTAATTTGCCTGCTTTCTCCCCTTGGTCGTAAAATGACTGTTTGAGTCTGTTGATACTTGCCAAGGCTTTATTGGACGATAGTTCATTGTAGTGGGCTCTTTGTAATGTCAATTTGCATTGTAGATCAGGTGTGTCGTTAAGGGCTATGTCCGTTTCTAGTTGTTTTATTTCTTTTTCTAAATCAGACATTTGACGATGGAATTTGTTCGATTTAGAGCTTGTGTAGCTAATTATCGGATCTCTAATGTACGCCTTAAATGCCTCCCACCTGACAGAGGGAGAGGTCTGCGTAGTGTTTATTTGAAAGGTGAGAATCCAGGAAGCATACAAAACTTGGGTCATGCAGCCACTTTGTATCAAAACGCCATCTCGGTGGACCCTTAAATGGCTTTACTGCAATGTAGTCCAAGGTTAATGGGGCATGATCCGAGATTACTATGCTGCCGTAGGTACAATTCTCAATATTTGGCATTAGGTTTTTGGAGATTAAGAAATAATCAATGCGTGAGTAAGTATGGAACGTGGAAGAGTGGCATGAAAATTCCTTCTTGTCAGGGTTTAGGACTCCTCCATATGTCACATAGACTCATATCCGTCATGAACTGTGAGATCACCCTCCTTGTCTGTATGTGGGAGGCATGCCTGAAGATCGGTCTACAAGAGGGTTGAGGGTGCAATTAAAATCGCCACCCATTATAATGTTACCTCTAAGTGAAGAGATATTTAGAAAAAGATTATTGTAAAAAAGTTGGTCATCAATATTTGGCCCATAAACATTTATTAAATTAAGTTGTTCACCCAATAAGGTAGCTTGTATTATTATATATCTACCCCCTATGTCCGCATTGATGTCCGTTACTTGAAAAGGGACCGATTTATGAATGAGTATTGCCACTCCCCTTGAGTGTGACGAAAATGACGCAGTTATGACTTGTCCCTGCCATCGTCTTCTCAAACGCAAAATCTCAGTGGATGTTAGGTGGGTCTCTTGCAGGTATACTACCTTGGATTGCAACATTTTAAATTCTAATCATTACTTGTTTTATTTTAGATAATCCCCCTAGCCCTCTAACATTCCATGATGATATTTTAAAAAGGTTATCAAGTGTCATTAACCCATCTCTTGTTGGAGTTGGAGTGGTCTGAAACCCACCTCGGCTCCGCGTGTCGTTTGGTGAGCTGGGTCAGAGTTATAAAGGAAGGAATTCAGAGCACCAGAATAAGGGTTAAACAATAATCTGTTTTAATGATAAACAACAATACAATACAAAGGAGGTACCCCCTGCTCTAGTCCCAGTGCCGGGAGAACCCACCATCTTGACGGCATGAGGAAAAAGAGACCGGACACAAGGACTCAACAGGAGATATTGTAAGAACAACGGGGAGGAGTTGTGTCCGATTCTCCTCCCATACCGGTCATCTATTGGCCCATATACAAACGACAGCTTGTCGCAGCGAATCAGCGCGAGCCAGCCAGGAGAAAGAGTCTCTTCAGTTTGAGGGCAAAACAAACACATCTGGTGTCCGTTGTCTCACATTCCTGCACACACACATTTTCTGCATAGACTTCCCTCTCTGCTCCCCCTCCCCCATCAGATTAACCCACACACAGTAGATATGTCTAAAATATAGCCGTTTATAGTTGGCCAATACAAGCAATACATGTAAATTACCGTAATATCAATAATAACGAGGAAAACATTACCTCTGCTCTCAAGCAGTGAAATAGTAGAACTCTACCATAAACATATATAGAGAACACTCACTAATTTCATTATGCAGCCCCCCACACAAATGTCACCTGCTTTCCTCTCTGAAAGCTATGCTTGGATAGGTTTTAACCGTACTTTTCCCATGACCTCCCCAGGGTCAGTCAACCAAGAAAAGTTAACGGTTCCCATACCCTCAGGCCCTCTTTGTGAGCCTTGCAGGAAATGAATCATTAACCAACAAGACTTCAACTGGATTATATCTGAGGAAGATCTCTCTTGGAGTTTCCCTGTTAATTGCAAAAACCATTGATGATTAACAAAGAGACTCAGGGGCCTCTCTTGGAAACTGCAACAAGACTTTCTGCCATTCAAATGTAACACACTTCTTATATGTGACCTGCTCTATCGAAATCAGTCGGAAGTCTCAACGGCTCATTTCAAAATATACGTGGATTTGCGTAAAAAACAATTTTTTCGGGGTTTGGGTGTTTTGTTTGATTTTAAACAAACAAAGTCTTGGCTTTCAGAATATGAAACTTTTATTTTCAAACTCACACGATAAATACATTCTTTAAGCTTGTAAAGGGAAGATGACAGGCAATCTGCTCTTCCGCAGCGCCGCCCCCCCCTCCCTCCGGCTGACATTATGAATGTAAGCGTATAGTAATCATAGATAACACGGCAGGGTCCGTTACAGTTTGTTTTCATCTGGTTTCAATTAAACAAAGTCTTGGCTTTCAGAATATTAAACTTGTTTCGGCAAATTCAGATGATAAATACAACTTTGAAGCTTGTAACGGCATAATTACAAGCGGAGAACGGAGTAATTTAACGTCACAGCAGGCATAACAACAGCCGGTGTTTCTCGTGAGGGTTTTCCCCGGGAAACAAACGCAATACACACAAACGCAAAATTACACAAACACACACACACTCGCGAGCTTCCTCCAGACCAGTAATCCAAACGAAAATATCTTCCCTCTGTAGTATTTTGATAATTTGCTCCGCTAATAATCAATCAGATCGATGGATTCCAGAGAAGAGGAAACTTTGAAGGCCTTTTTCTCAAAATGATCTCTATTTCGCTTAATATTTGGAGTACAAAAACAATCCTGATATAATTAGAAAGCTAGGAATCTCCTCTTTCCAACAGTGTATACAACTCAAAATGTGTCTTCGGGTCAATGCGACTGATTTCGATGGAGCAGGTCACATATATCAGGTGACATAATTAAATGAATATACCAGAAATACGCTGTATTAAACCTTCTGCTGTAACACTTTACTTCACTCTCCAAAATGATCAAAAGGGACCTCATTGTAAATATTGAAACAGCAACTACTCGTCTACCAAACCACATTGTCACATCAAGGATCACATATAAACAAACATATAAATACAAAAACACACCATTAGAAAACATGAACCCTCCGTCTCCCCAAACGAGACGTGAAACACTCTCACCAACGGCCTTAACGATACGCGCCGTCCTGATGAGGTATCATCACACGTAGGTGTGAAATGCCCCCCTGTGTAGTGCCTTTGTTAGAGATCCTTTTGAAGTCTGTCATGTGAAAACCCCCGGGCTAGCGCCTTTGTTGTCTAATTATTTGATGTGTTGATTAAGTCTCTTTGTGGTGTCTGGCCCCTGTCCCCTCAGAGTTGTATAATCTAATTATGAAGTCTAATCTATGAGGTGTTATAACAGGCCGGTGTGACTTCACACCGGTGTGTTATAAGCCTCTGATGTTAATTTAGGTGTTGATTAAAGCAGTCTCTTTATGCTGTCTGGCCCCTGTCCCCTCAGAGTTGTATAATCTAATTGTGAAGTCTAATCTATGAGGTGTTATAACAGGCCGGTGTGACTTCACACTGGTGTGTTATAAACCTCTGATGTTAATTTAGGTGTCTCTTGAAGTTAGGTGAGACTGTCTACCAGCCCCCTCCTAGCCTCTCCCCCCCTTCCGGGCTACGACGCAGGCAGATAGTGGGGGGTGGAATTAGGTAGAAATATGCGCAAACTAAATAAAAAGACAGCAATTCCATTTACCCAGTCACCTTTTCAAAAAAGAAAAATGGCAAGAGAAGCCTCGAATGGGGTTTAATCAGTCTGTGACAGCTTACCCGCATCCGTCCGGAGCGTCAGTCAAGAAACGAATGCATCAGCAGCAATGCGGGGGTCTGTGCACAAACTTATCTCGCGTCTCTTTTGGTCATGCGCGCGTTCATGTGTGTTGGAGGAGGGGCTCTGTGAGGAAGTGGCAGATTTTCCCCGGTTTGACTGCAAAATTCTCCAAATTATCTAACCCTTACCTTTAAGAACAACACACACACACACACACACACACACACACACACACACACACACACACACACACACACACACAGCACACACACACACACACACACACACCACACACACACACCCACACACACACACACACACACACCACAACACAACACACACACACACACACACACACACACACACACACACACACACACACACACACACACACACACACACACACACACACACACACACACACACACACACACACACACACCAACACACAAACACACACAAACACACACACACACACACACACAAGATGTTGGGGGTTGAGATAGCCTGGGTGTAAATGCCTATGTTAATTAAGACACTCTCTGTGAGTTTAGTTTTTAAAAAAGGAAATAAACTCAAATTAAATAATAGGTTTTAATAGTGATACCTAAGGATAATTCTCTTTTAGTATATGGATTTGTGAACTAATGTGTAATTACTTTTATTAACTATAATTGCACAGGATCATTCTAAGAAGAGTGAGAGGGCGAATGAGCCAGCACCATACCTCCTCTATGCATTTGCTTGACCTGTATCTGATCTTGAAAAACTTGACTCTTTTAAAAAAGTTATTTTTCATCTATCATTTTCACCATGCAGCAAGAGATCAAATTTAAGAATAAGTAATAGTTTGTCACGATTTTACGGGGAAATAGTCAGTGCGCGATGTCACATCTTAAAGATAGCTTGAACTGGATAAATGGTTAGTCTTTTTTCAAACATACCGTACGTTCTGCATGTTAGTATATCTGGCCAATCGATTTAGACCCTACTGCCCTAGACGCATGCCCTCATTAGGGAAGTCACGCTTAGGGAAGAGGTGTTTCATTTCACAGATCCACCTTGATTGTTGTCGTGAGGGGTGAAGGAAGAGGGACGGGGGAGGAAAATTCAGAGGATGAAGAAGCAGAAAACATAACTTGTTTTGTAAAACGGACAGCACGTCAGTTTCAAGAAAGATGACACCGTGTTTATGCATGACATGCAAAATATCTTGAAGCCCTATAAAAAAAAGGTACAAGTATATTGTGTTGAAAATATCGCAAAAAGTCGTAATTTTGTATAATGTATTAGTTGCATGTTGTATTTTGCTAGAAATCACTATGTAGTTTTTCAAAAAGTATAATGGAAAAAGGAGAGAAAGACAAAAAAAAAAAAAATATCACAGTATGTTGAAAAAATATGAAAAAGTAATGTGTTCAAAATAACATGAAAGAAATCAAAGTAACGCTTCTAAAAAACATATATTTTAGAAAAGTAATGTTAGTCATGTCAAGTTATCAAGACTGCTGTGTTTCATCGAAACAGTGTTAAAATCACGAACTTGCCTTTTAGAGAGACATAAAGAAAACGAATTCCTTACAAATTAATGAATATTTTACCCCGTTAAAAAGGTTTGCATCCATTAAAGTGTAACTAAAAGTATCTTAGTAACACAAGAAAAGAGAATAAAGCATTGATGTCAACAAAACTGGATTGCTCCATTGAAATAGTGTTAAAATCAAAAAGTGCCTCTAAAGAAAATGTATTCAGATAAAGTATTTTATTTTTAGAAATGTTTAAGGTTTTGCATACATAAAAAGTGTATCTTACAGTTCCTTTTTGTGAGAGAATTACACACAAATCTGCAGAGTGTCACTAAAAAGTTTTACACAGGGAATGACATTCTGTATGGGGGTTTCACACGGACACAAAGTACTTCATTATCTACTTTTTCAGCTTGTATACACAAAAGTGTATCTTTCAGTAACTTTCTCAGAGAATTTAAGCATAAATCTGTCAAATGTTCAAAACAGCCTTGTTTCACTGAAATAGCCTCAAAATCACAAACTGCCATTAAGAGTCAGATTCTTAACGAAATCTACTAATACAAAGTACTTAATTATCTACTTTTCAGCCTTTATACACAAAAGTGTATCCTTCAGTAACTTTTCTCAGAGAATTTAAGCATAAATCTGCCAAATGTTTAAAAAAACAGCCTTGTTTCACTGAAATAGCCTCAAAATCACAAACTGCCATTTAGAGTCAGATGCTTTTCGGAATCTAATAAAACAGAGTACTTTCATGGTAGTGATCAGCTTTTAAAAAAGAAAAGTGTATCCTTCAGTAAAGTATAATGGAAAAAGGAGAGAAAGACAAAAAACAAAATATCACAGTATGTTGAAAAAATATGAAAAAGTAATGTGTTCAAAATAACATGAAATAAATCAAAGTAACGCTTCTAAAAAACATATATTTTAGAAAAGTAATGTTAGTCATGTCAAGTTATCAAGACTGCTGTGTTTCATCGAAACAGTGTTAAAATCACAAACATAAAGAAAACAAATTCCTTACAAATAATGAATATTTTACCCGGTTAAAAAGGTTTGCATCCATTAAAGTGTAACTAAAAGTATCTTAGTAACACTAGAAAAGAGAATAAAGCATTAATGTCAACAAAACTGGATTGCTCCATTGAAATAGCGTTAAAACCAAAAAGTGCCTCTAAAGAAAATGTATTCAGATAAAGTATTTTATTTTCAGAAATGTTTAAGGTTTTGCATACATAAAAAGTGTATCTTACAGTTCCTTTTGTGAGAGAATTACACACAAATCTGCAGAGTGTCACTCAAAAGTTTTACACAGGGACTGACATTCTGTATGGGGGTTTCACACCTGAGCTGCTGCGGGGGGAGGGTGTTGAAAAGGGGGTGAGTATGTTTGGCTCTCGGGGGATGGTGTGTTAAGAGTCACAGTATTAAAGAAAATCTGTTCAGAAAAAGTACTTAACTTTCTACCAGTTGTAAGTTGTCATACATATAAAAAAGTAAGAGACTTACTGTTTCCTTTGTGAGAGAATTACACATAAATCTGCAGTGTCTGTAAAAAGTCTCAAAATCACAAACTGCCATTAAGAGTCAGATTATTAACAAAATCTACTAATACAAAGTACTTAATTATCTACTTTTCAGCTTTTATACACAAAAGTGTATCTTTCAGTAACTTTCTCAGAGAATTTAAGCATAAATCTGCCAAATGTTTCAAAAAACAGCCTTGTTTCACTGAAATAGCCTCAAAATCACAAACTGCCATTAAGAGTCAGATGCTTTACGGAATCTAATAAAACAGAGTACTTTCATGGTAGTGGTCAGCTTTTTAAAAAAGAAAAGTGTATCCTTCAGTAAAGTATGATGGAAAAAGGAGAGAAAGACAAAACAACTAAATATCACAGTATGTTGAAAAAATATGAAAAAGTAATGTGTTCAAAATAACATGAAAGAAATCAAAGTAACGCTTCTAAAAAACATATATTTTAGAAAAGTAATGTTAGTCATGTCAAGTTATCAAGACTGCTGTGTTTCATCGAAACAGTGTTAAAATCACAAACTTGCCTTTTAGAGAGACATAAAGAAAACGAATTCCTTACAAATTAATGAATATTTTACCCGGTTAAAAAGGTTTGCATCCATTAAAGTGTAACTAAAAGTATCTTAGTAACACAAGAAAAGAGAATAAAGCATTGATGTCAACAAAACTGGATTGCTCCCAATCAGTATAACTATTTGATTTGTGTGTGTGAAAAAATAAAAAAGTGTTTTTTTACATTTAAAAACTGTTGTCTTCATTATAGCAAGGGGGGCATGTCTGATACATGTGTATTACAGTCCTTCTTTTTGTGTTTTTCAGTGTTTTTCTGTGTGTCTATACACACAAAACACAAATCATTTAAAACAAACCCTGAATCAAATTTAGAGAGGACCATTAAGAGTCAGAATCTTAACCAAATCTACTAATACAAAGTACTTCATTATCTACTTTTCAGCTTTTATACACAAAAGTGTATCTTTCAGTAACTTTATCAGAGAATTTAAGCATAAATCTGTCAAATGTTCAAAACAGCCTTGCTTCACTGAAATAGCCTCAAAATCACAAATGCCATTAAGAGTCAAATTCTTGACGAAATCTAATAAAACAGAGTACTTTCATGGTAGGGGTCAGCTTTTTAAAAAGAAAAGTGTATCTTTCGGTACCCTTTTTTTTTTAGAGAATTAAGCATAAATCTGTCAAATGTTCAAAACAGCCTTGTTTCACTGAAATAGCCTCAAAATCACAAAATGCCTGCACACTGGAATGTGCTATAACAGATATGGCCCTCTTGGGAACTCTGGAACAAGGTAGCGCTCCATGGAACGAGCAAACCGCCCATCCCTCAGCATACAAGCTCTTGGATTTAAAACAGAGGGAGGGCACTGTAAAGACAAAGGATCAAACGTGGAGGGCAAAGAAAATCTAAAAATCGACTTAGTATCAAAGAAATCATGTTTGAGTGCAAAATGTTTCATATTTTCCTGCTAACCTTGAATTATCCTGTCCTGTCGTTTTAGCTCACAGCTGTTTCTTACACATGACATGCATTGTTTTACAATTTATTACATAAGGTGAACATGTTTATGTGTTGCACAGGATATAATGGAGCCAAGTACGTATTAATAAAAACAAATGCTAGCTAACTGACTTGCATGAATCAAAATATATGTAAACCTCTATTATCAGTCCATCCTTTATGTTCTGTTTTTTATCCCGCTAAAACCATCTTCTGTGTTTTTCTACCCTATTAAGCAAAATAACTCATAACACTGGAAATGTTATAACATGTTAAAAGGGCTTCTTGTGCTATATACACAATTGTCCTTCATTCAATTTGTCACTTAGGTTGCAAATAACCAACATACCCACTGACAATGGGGCATAAAATCAGGGTTTTCCCCTCTTTTGGTGTAAACTGAGCTTGTGTCTAATCCGTTCGAGCCAAACCAAACACGAGTAAAAGGAGAACAAGACTTTTTCACAGGCTGTGGAGAATGTTGCTGAATAAGTCAAACAGACCAACACAGAGCAGAAAGGGGAACATTTGTCGCCACATTAACATACCGACTCCTCTATCAGTTTTTGATTTATAAAGAACCTCTCCAAAACTTTACAGGCCAAATTATTCAAATTTAGACTGATGTTTTCTCAATTTGTGACCAAAAAGCGTAATTTCACACAAAAGTCCCAGTCAGTCTATTCCAACAGACCAAGTGGAAAAATCTCTCAAACTATTTAAACACAAAGCGTCAATTTGGAGATTTCTTTCTTGATATCCATATTAAAAGATACCATTGATCTTTTTGTTCAATTTGTTGGTTTGCTCTCAAGTCCTTATGGTCAAGAAAATGACTCCATTTGTGGTGGAGCAAAATCAATGCAAATTAATCCTTTATTCATTTCCCTGTGAATAATTCAATTATTTTGCACTTTTGTTTGGGGTCCTTGAGCTAAACAAAAATCATAAAAAAGTGGAGAATGTGAAAGTTTATTGGCCAGTGGAGGAGAGAGATGACCTCGCTCATCAATGACAAAGACTCCTTTATGGCGTTGGTGTGAACCCATGACGCAGGCCTATTCCACTCTGACTGACCAGCACCACAGCACATCCAATACGTGCAAAAATGGTGCCTCAGTAAAACCAACTCTATTTAGACGCATAATGGTGGTTAGAAAACCGAAAAAAGCCGTAATCTTTGCCCATTCTTTAGTGCACATACTGAGGGTCGGGGTGACGGACTGCAGGCTGCCTGTCGAAGACACAGATTTATTATAAATGTATCGTTTACAATACTATTACTATATATGAAAGCAAAAAATAAAACACATTTTCATTTTTATAATGTGTTTTTTTTATGAAAATGTGTTTTATTTTTTGCTCTTAATGGCATTTGTGATGTTGAGGCTATTTCAGTGAAGCAAGGCTGTTTTGAACATTTGACAGATTTATGCTTAAATTCTCTGATAAAGTTACTGAAAGATACACTTTTGTGTATAAAAGCTGAAAAGTAGATAATGAAGTACTTTGTATTAGTAGATTTGGTTAAGATTCTGACTCTTAATGGTCCTCTCTAAATTTGATTCAGGGTTTGTTTTAAATGATTTGTGTTTTGTGTGTACAGACACACAGAAAAACACTGAAAAACACAAAAAGAAGGACTGTAATACACATGTATCAGACACGCCCCCCTTGCTATAATGAAGACAACAGTTTTTAAATGTAAAAAAACACTTTTTAATTTTTTCACACACACAAATCAAATAGTTATACTGATTGGGAGCAATCCAGTTTTGTTGACATCAATGCTTTATTCTCTTTTCTTGTGTTACTAAGATACTTTTAGTTACACTTTAATGGATGCAAACCTTTTTAACCGGGTAAAATATTCATTAATTTGTAAGGAATTCGTTTTCTTTATGTCTCTCTAAAAGGCAAGTTTGTGATTTTAACACTGTTTCGATGAAACACAGCAGTCTTGATAACTTGACATGACTAACATTACTTTTCTAAAATATATGTTTTTTAGAAGCGTTACTTTGATTTCTTTCATGTTATTTTGAACACATTACTTTTTCATATGTTTTCAACATACTGTGATATTTTGTTTTTTTGTCTTTCTCTCCTTTTTCCATTATACTTTACTGAAGGATACACTTTTCTTTTTTAAAAAGCTGACCACTACCATGAAAGTACTCTGTTTTTATTAGATTCCGTAAAGCATCTGACTCTTAATGGCAGTTTGTGATTTTGAGGCTATTTCAGTGAAACAAGGCTGTTTTTTGAAACATTTGGCAGACTTATGCTTAAATTCTCTGAGAAAGTTACTAAAAGATACACTTTTGTGTATAAAAGCTGAAAAGTAGATAATTAAGTACTTTGTATTAGTAGATTTTGTTAAGAATCTGACTCTTAATGGCAGTTTGTGATTTTGAGACTTTTTACAGACACTCTGCAGATGTATGTGTAATTCTCTCACAAAGGAAACAGTAAGTTTCTTACTTTTTTACATGTATGACAACTTACAACTGGTAGAAAGTTAAGTACTTTTTCTGAACAGATTTTCTTTAATACTGTGACTCTTAACACACCATCCCCCGAGAGCCAAACATACTCACCCCCTTTTCAACACCCTCCCCCCGCAGCAGCTCAGGTGTGAAACCCCCATACAGAATGTCAGTCCCTGTGTAAAACTTTTTAGTGACACTCTGCAGATTTGTGTGTAATTCTCTCACAAAAGGAACTGTAAGATACACTTTTTATGTATGCAAAACCTTAAACATTTCTGAAAATAAAATACTTTATCTGAATACATTTTCTTTAGAGGCACTTTTTGATTTTAACACTATTTCAATGGAGCAATCCAGTTTTGTTGACATCAATGCTTTATTCTCTTTTCTTGTGTTACTAAGATACTTTTAGTTACACTTTAATGGAGGCAAACCTTTTTAACCGGTAAGATATTCATTAATTTGTAAGGAATTCGTTTTCTTTATGTCTCTCTAAAAGGCAAGTTTGTGATTTTAACACTGTTTCGATGAAACACAGCAGTCTTGATAACTTGACATGACTAACATTACTTTTCTAAAATATATGTTTTTTAGAAGCGTTACTTTGATTTCTTTCATGTTATTTTGAACACATTACTTTTTCATATTTTTTCAACATACTGTGATTTTTTTTGTCTTTCTCTCCTTTTTCCATTATACTTTTTGAAAAACTACATAGTGATTTCTAGCAAAATACAACATGCAACTAATACATTATACAAAATTACGACTTTTTGCGATATTTTCAACACAATATACTTGTACCTTTTTTTTTATAGGGCTTCAAGATATTTTGCATGTCATGCATAAACACGGTGTCATCTTTCTTGAAACTGACGTGCTGTCCGTTTTACAAAACAAGTTATGTTTTCTGCTTCTTCATCCTCTGAATTTTCCTCCCCCGTCCCTCTTCCTTCACCCCTCACGACAACAATCAAGGTGGATCTGTGAAATGAAACACCTCTTCCCTAAGCGTGACTTCCCTAATGAGGGCATGTGTCTATGGCAGTAGGGTTTAAATCGATTGGCCAGATATACTAACATGCAGAACGTACGGTATGTTTGAAAAAAGACTAACCATTTATCCAGTTCAAGCTGTCTTTAAGATGTGACATCGCGCACTGACTATTTCCCCCTAAAATCGTGACAAACTATTACTTATTCTTAAATTTGATCTCTTGCTGCATGGTTGAAAATGATAGATGAAAAATAACTTTTTTTTAAAAGAGTCAAGTTTTTCAAGATCAGATACAGGTCAAGAAAATGCATAGAGGAGGTATGGTGCTGGCTCATTAGCCCTCTCACTCTTCTTAGAATGATCCTGTGCAATTATAGTTAATACAAGTAATTACACATTAGTTCACAAATCCATATACTAAAAGAGAATATCCTTAGGTATCACTATTAAAACCTAAATAAGATCTTTTGAAAATAACCTCTTTGCAAAACAGATACTTCTTTAACAGTTTCACAAAAACTTGAAAATAAACATCCTTAGCCAGCACACACCATTTAAAACAAACCCTGAATCAAATCTAGAGAGGACAATAATGTTTTTAGATGTCTTGGTGAGTGAAAATTAATGGCTGTTTTTATTTAATTTGAGTTTATTTCTTTTTTAAAAACTAACTCACAGAGAGTGTCTTAATTAACATAGGCATTTACACCCAGGCTATCTCAACCCCCCACATCTGGTTGTGTGTGTGTGTGTGTGTGTGTGTGTGTGTGTGTGTGTGTGTGTGTGTGTGTGTGTGTGTGTGTGTGTGTGTGTGTGTGTGTGTGTGTGAATTGTTCTTAAAGGTAAGGGTTAGATAATTTGGAGAATTTTGCAGTCAAACCGGGGAAAATCTGCCACTTCCTCACAGAGCCCCTCCTCCAACACACATGAACGCGCACATGACCAAAAGAGGCGCGAGATAAGTTTGTGCACAGACCCCCGCATTGCTGCTGATGCATTCGTTTCTTGACTGACGTTCCGGACGGATGCGGTAAGCTGTCACAGACTGATTAAACCCCATTCGAGGCTTCTCTTGCCATTTTTCTTTTTTGAAAAGGTGACTGGGTAAATGGAATTGCTGTCTTTTTATTTAGTTTGCGCATATTTCTACCTAATTCCACCCCCCACTATCTGCCTGCGTCATAGCCCGGAAGGGGGGGAGAGGCTAGGAGGGGGCTGGTAGACAGTCTCACCTAACTTCAAGAGACACCTAAATTAACATCAGAGGTTTATAACACACCAGTGTGAAGTCACACCGGCCTGTTATAACACCTCATAGATTAGACTTCATAATTAGATTATACAACTCTGAGGGGACAGGGGCCCGACAGCATAAAGAGACTGCTTTAATCAACACCTAAATTAACATCAGAGGCTTATAACACACCAGTGTGAAGTCACACCGGCCTGTTATAACACCTCATAGATTAGACTTCATAATTAGATTATACAACTCTGAGGGGACAGGGGCCATCAGCATAACAGAGACTGCTTTAATCAACACCTAAATTAACATCAGAGGCTTATAACACACCAGTGTGAAGTCACACCGGCCTGTTATAACACCTCATAGATTAGACTTCATAATTAGATTATACAACTCTGAGGGGACAGGGGCCAGACAGCACAAAGAGACTTAATCAACACATCAAAGAATTAGACAACAAAGGCGCTAGCCCGGGGGTTTTCACATGACACACTTCAAAAGGATCTCTAACAAAGGCACTACACAGGGGGGCATTTCACACCTACGTGTGATGATACCTCACCCCTCACATCAAAGGATCTCACACCTACATGTGAATTCACACCTAGGTGGGACATCCACCGCGAACAAAGGGAGGCGGGACTTAGCTCATTAACATAAGTAGGGAGAGGTGTGACCTGTCACACCACCTGTCACTTTTCTTGCATACTAATGTGATTGAAAGGGCATGTGTATAACTACTCCCATCATCTTCGACCAATATATATTCGAGGGATGAAAGAGACCAAAAGCAACAACAAATCTGAAATATTGCAAAAACATTAAGACAAATTAAACATCCATTCAGTATTTTTAACACACCCTAAACATGAAATGTGGTGCATTCAACACTGTTTTAAATCAGTACCACAGATCGAGATAACGGAGATAAACTCAAAAGTTAGTTGGGCGTTACAATGCATGAATGAGCTGTAATAAGCCTGAACAGAGATATGAATGCAGATGAACCTTCAAACGACGTAATGTGGATTGTATCATTTCCAAGTAAAAACTAGTGACCAATAGTATTAGCTTTTTATCTTAATTCCAGCAGAGCATCATTATTCCGTCCGGAACAAACTAGGGGCATAGCGGAGTGTCAAACCTAGTGAAATTACAGTGCGTTCTTCATCAGTAACGCCAGGATATATCCATAGGCTTGAAGCGTTGAAGTCGGTACAAACCATAGTTCAAGTTGTACAGTCAGTATAGGAACAAAAAAACAAAAAAATATGCTCCGCTGGATGATCCAAATTATGTAAACTCACCACATCTAGCCGTTGTCTGTATCCTTTCCATCTCGAAGAAATGACTCAACCTCTTCAGGGGTATTGAACAAACGTATTTTCCCGTTGTGCAGCGTGTACATCCTGGCAGGGAAAATAAGGCCGAATTGTATTCCTCGGGTACGGAGCTGTTGCTTCACTTCGCCATATTTCATACGCCGCTTCGTCACCTCCGCTGAGAAGTCGGGGAAAAACATGATATGGCGAGTCCCGTATATCACCTTTCCTTTGGCTCGTGCCGCCTGCATCACCCTGACTTTATCCCTAAAGTTTAAAAACTTTACGATGAGAGGTCTTGGGGGAAGAGGGGAGTTGTGCTTCGGTCTGCCACGCGGGATTCTGTGAGCTCGCTCGATTACCAACAGTGTTGGGAAGTTTTCGGGACCGAGTACTTCTGGTATCCATTTCTCCAAAAACGATTCCACGTCTCTACCTTCGGCGTTTTCTGGGAGACCAATAACACGTAGATTTGACCTCCTATCGCGATTCTCAAGATCGTCTACTTTCTCGGTGAGTGCTATAATCACCTTCTCCATCCCGTTCACTGTGTTATGAAGCACCGTCACGTTATCCTCTGTCTCACCAATGCGATCCTCGGCCTGTGTTAATCTTCTCGAGTAGGAGCTGAGATCCGTTTTAATTTCCGAGATTGCAGCCAGAATCTCATCATTATGGGTGGTAACGTCTGCTCTTAGGGAGTGGATTGCTTCTAATATTTTGCCGTTAGATTCAGCTTGGGCTGAGCTAGCTATGAGGTTCGCGCTGGCTCCACCGGCATTGGCATTAGCCGTGTCCATCTTTAGCTTAGCTTGCCTGGTTGTTGGTGGAGTCCTTCGTGTTCTGGAACAATTCGGCTTCAACTTTGGTATTTTTTGGGGCATATCAGATTGCCATTGCTTTATGTCTCAAACTGTGGGTTTTTATGATTATTTAACTGGTCAGTATTAGGTAAAAGGATGGAATTGATCGGAGAGTCGGGGCTCGTCACCTGTTCAGCCGTCCGCCATTACCGGAACCCCTTCTGACTCACCTTTACTCACCACTGGGTCACCAGACCCACCTTTCACCCACACACTAACCTCCTTTACCCCTCTCTCTCCAAGTGAGGTTCTTACCCTCATTACCTCTGCCCGCCGTACCACCTGTCCTCTGGACCCTATCCCCTCAAACCTCCTTCAGACTATCGCTCCTGATATTCTACCGTTTCTCTCCCATTTCATCAACACTTCTCCAAACAGTCTCAAGGAGGCAAGAGTAAACCCTCTCCTAAAGAAACCCATTCTCAACCCGTCCGATGTTATAAACTACAGGCCTGTCTCTCTCCTCCCGTTCCTGTCTAAAACACTTGAACGTGCTGTCTTTAAACAACTCTCCTGTTATCTCCATCAGAACAACCTTCTGGATCCGCACCAGTCTGGTTTCAAGGCAGGTCACTCAACAGAAACTGCCCTCATTGCTGTCACTGAGGAACTGCACACTTCTAATGCAGTCTCCCTCTCCTCTCTCATCATCCTTCTGGACCTGTCTGCTGCATTCGACACGGAGAATCATCAGATCCTCCTTCGCACTCTCCAAGAACTTGGAATTTCAGGCTCTGCACTTTCCCTCCTCACCTCATACCTCAAAGACCGTACCTACAGGGTAACTTGGAGAGGGTCAGAGTCCGACCCTTGTCAATTAACTACAGGGGTCCCTCAGGGCTCTGTTCTTGGTCCCTTCCTCTTCTTCCTGTACACAAACTCGCTCTGATCTGTCATTAGCCCGCATGTTTTTTCATACCACTGCTACGCTGACGACACCCAATTAATTATGTCCTTTCCCCGCTCAGAGACCCAGGTCGTCGCACGCATCTCTGCTTGTCTAGCTGACATCTCTCAGTGGATGTCTGCTCACCACCTCAAGCTCAACCTTGACAAGACTGAGCTGCTTTTCCTTCCGGGAAAAGATTGTCCCACTCTTGACCTGACAATCAACATTGGCACCTCTATTGTTTCCCCGACTCAGACTGCAAGGAATCTGGGTGTGATCCTAGATAACAAACTGTCCTTCACTGCAAACATCGCTGCTACAACCCGCTGCTGCAGATACACGCTTTACAACATCAGGAGGATACGTCCCCAGCTGACCCAGAAAGCCACGCAGGTTCTGGTCCAGGCTATCGTCACCTCACGCCTAGACTACTGCAACTCCCTCCTGGCTGGTCTACCTGCATGTGCCATCCGACCTCTGCAGCTCATCCAGAATGCAGCGGCTCGTCTGGTCTTCAACGTTCCAAAATGTTCCCACACAACGCCGCTCCTCCGCTCCCTTCACTGGCTTCCGGTAACTGCTAGAATCCACTTCAAGACAATGCTGCGAATGGATCTGGCCCTTCCTACATCCATGGTTAAACTGTACACCCCAGCACGTGCACTCCGCTCTGCATCAGCCAAACAGCTCACTGCACCCGCACTACGAGGGGGACCCAAGTTCCCATCTGCAAAAACACGACAGCAGATAGCTTGCACATCTTCCGACGCAGACTGAAAACTCATCTCTTTCGACTCCACTTCGAGCGATAGAATTACTAACAAAGCACTTATATACTAATAAAGGACTGGCTTACCTAAAGCCAGTTGAGTAGCACTTGAAATGTTTTAGCTCTATGAAACCTGATGTACTTATATGATTCTGTTTTCTTCAAGTTTGTATCTTGTTGGTCGAACGCACTTATTGTAAGTCGCTTTGGATAAAAGCGTCAGCTAAATGCAATGTAATGAGGCCGCCGTGCCTATGTTATATAGCCTATACAAATCTGAAAAACATTGCCATGTGTCCCCAACAGCAGCTGATGTCGTTGCTTTGTTTTGTGTGTTGCAATTAAATAAATGTTGGCTAATGGCTATCAATTGGTTTTGAAACGGTAGCCTAATGTTGTTATTTATTCTCTCTGAAATGTTATTGTGCTTTGGCAGTAATACCGTCTGTAGTAGTAGCAGAGTGTTTTTATAGCAATTGATCACATCCGCGCTGCTGCGCCAGTCAACAGAGCGTGCGTGTGACATATTTAGTAGCAGGATGTGCACAAAAAAATAGGGCTCCCCCGAAAGCAAATGGGTAATTCGAACACTGGATACTGCAATATTTGAAGTGCTGGAGCGGCGTGCCGATGCCAGAGTCCTGCACGGGTCTGATTTTCAAGACCCGCTCCCGCCCCCGCGACGTGCAATACCGAACCCGCCCCGCTACCCGCACATATTGCCAATTAGTTCCGCAACCCGACCCGACCCGTCGGCACAAGATCCGCAACCCGACCCGAACCCGCATAGCCTATGAGCAGTGAAAACGTGCAATTATTAACACACGCAGTTTCATATTTGTCTCAGAAAGCGTGGGATGTTGGTTATTTCCTCCATCTAGGATGACACAAAAAGCCTCCCAGACGTTGGATTTCGCTCTTGAGGAAGTGTTATTGAAAATGCTGTATTCTCCGCTAGAGAGCTTCACCTCAGCCATTTCGAATGTGGTGCGCACAGCAGCAGATTGATGCGCTGCAGAGGTTATGATTATACGCGGTCCCGCGGGGGAGAGGTCTGAGGATTTTAAACATTAAACTAATTTATTATTATTTTAATATATTTATTATGCAATACCCGCGACCCGACCCGCATCATCTTTGTTTTACCCAGAACCGAACCCGGAAAAAAGCGTTTGAAAAAATACCACCCGCGAATCACCTTTTTTGCGGGTCACCCGTCGGGTACCCGCGGGTACCTGACCCGATGCAGGACTCTGGCCGATGCTCTCCGTCAGCAATACACCACGTGATGACATGTTACGCTCGTGTTGTGTTCAAGGAACCTGTCCTTGGCCAGGAAAAACAGGCACTCGCTTGTTTAATTATTTTGCGGTCTAGATTTCTTAAACATTTTTTGAAGTGAGAAGTTGTCCGTCAGTCCGTGAGTCGGATCCCCCCACCAAAACGAAAACTTTTCGGTTCTCCACGAATTACACAAGTCACCCAAATCAGCATTAAAAAAGCGGGTGGCGCCGACAAGCGACTAATTTGCATGCATGTGAAGTACACTTACATTTAGTGCTTTAAACAATAGTTTTTATAATTACAAATTATGTGGATGATACAGCCAGTCTTCACACTTATACAGCTTGAAATCAAAGGGCAATACTACTCTTAAATTGACTTTTCATTGACTGTTATGATCATATCTGTACATTTAAAGCATTGGTTTGAAAAGAGTTTTGTTATATAAAGTCGTCACTTGGCATCACTATCACACTGGACAGTATCGCAGCAGGTCTGTAAACAGGAGCAAATACTTGAGGTCATTTGAGTGTGGTAGCTACGAGTGCCATCTTGAGAGGTTTGTGTAACTGGGGCAGATGAGGTGCGTGTCAGCAGCAGAGTGAGCGGTGTAAAAGCATCTTAGTTAACCAAAATAAGTATTAATGTGTTTGTTCACTGCAATAATACCGGGTTTCAGTGCCCATCCCATTTCGGTGCAAGAAATAGTTGCTTCTTCCTCGTCAGATTCCATTGTCATCAGGTGCTGACATTTACGCTAAGCCTTTATAGACCATACACAAACTTTACACCTGCTCCATGACTGTATTACTGTGCTGTTGTGTTGATATTAATAAGTAAAGGAAATCAACCGCTACCAAGAATCTTGTGTGTTCTTACCGACACCCCAAAGTGTAAGTCACTCCGAGTGAAGCCTTCCCCTATACAGTCCTACCTGAATCCCTATTCAATAGGACTTGTTGAAAACAATTCCTTTTTCCAAATAACTGAATTGGTTTTCTTTTGATGTCTACAAAATGCCCTCTTTCTGTCCTTTTCAGTGAGCTGCAGTAAACATACCACCGATTGGCTAAGAGTGAGTTTGGGCTTTTAGGGAGGAGCTAAAGCACACCACTGCAAAGGAAAGGGGTACGCTGAATTTACAACCCAAGACAAAACGAGAGCATAATGCGAAACAGAATGCAGCACAATAATATTTGTATCTTGTATTGTCAGGAGCACTTATTGTGTCTCAGAAATGTGCACAATCCTCTACTCTGTGATTTAAGATGGAATTAATTCATAATTACACTTCAAGTCTTACCTCTGCAAGAACTCCAGGGTACCTCCCAGTTCTGTGGGATAGCTGATGTTCAGGCAGTAATATACTGCAAACATCAGTGTCAGGGCGTCAGCAACATTTGGGACACTGCTATTGACGATGGTCTGGTCTACGGCGACCATGTAGTGTCCAGCTGTCAGGGGAGAACTCCCTCAAGGTACACAACAAAGGAAAAAATGACAAACAAATTATAAATGCAAAAAGCATTTGGTGCAGATTGTTCATATTTGTTTGTACTGGTGATCACATGGCCAATTGTATTTAAAGAATTGTGAGCTCCTGCAGCTTTCTTTTCTTTCTTAAGTGTTTCTTAATGTTAACAGTAGAAGATGGCACATCTTCAAGGGATAGTTTGGGTGTTTAAAGTGGGGTTGTATAAGGTACTTATCCATAGTCAGTGTCTTACCTAAGCGTCTTTGGGTTCAAGAAAAGCGCTATAGAAATATAATTTATTATTATTATTACCTAGAGTAGATGATTTCGGTATTCCCCGAGTTTGGAGATGCAGACAGGAGCAACCACATGGAAGCAAAGCAATGTACTGCTCTGGACAGGGTCAGCAGCAAAACATATTGTAGCCACCTTAAAGAAAGGCCCTTCTAAAAATATCGTACGCTATATTTTGTGTGTTTACCTTGCCATAAGACAGCCTTTTTCAGGGAACTGAAGCTGTTGTATGCATCTATGCTCTCTCCAAAGCAACCTTTGGTACGTTTTTTTTTGTTATTGTGTGACTTTGGTAAGTTCGGATTCACCAAAGTCACACAATAGCACAAACAAACTAAGCGATTGAGGCAGCGGTAGACAAGCAACTCCAGTGTTCTGAGAGGTAAAATTACTGTTTTTTGTCTGGTTGCTTTACTGAGAACATAGATAACGACTTCAGTTCGCTGTAAGAAACATAGACGGTATTTGTGAGCCTTTCTTTTATGCGTCTTAAATATGTTTTGCTGCCGACTCCATCCACCCCAGTATCAATCTCAATCTCAATCTTTATTTATGTATATAGCACATTTAAAACAACCTTCAGTTGACCAAAGTGCTGTACAGGCAGTAACTACAATATTAAATAACACTGGGAGAATTAAAAACATAATAAAAAGCACAATAACTAGAAACATATAAAAAATAAATAAATAAAAAACACATACAAATATAAAAATGTAATGTTCAACTAGTATTAAAAGCCAGTGCAAAGAGGGGAGTGTTTAGCTGAGATTTAAAAAGTTCAATAGACTCAGCAGTCCGGATATGTGCTGGGAGGCAGTTCCACAGCACAACACTGAAAGCCCTGTCACCTCGGGTTTTTTTCCTGCTCCGAGTAACCACCAACATATTCTGCTGAGCTGAGCGCATTGGCGTGATTTAAAACCAGACTGAAACTTCTCTGATATGCAGTTTAAAACAAGGTGTGACTGCAGTTGTGCTAAAACCACTTTCTCTAGGACTTTAGTCAGGAAGGGAAGCTTAGAAATAGGTCTAAAGTTGGAGAGAACATAATGATCAAGGTTCTGTTTTTTTATAAGAGGCTGCACTACAGCGTGTTTAAAAAAAGGTTGGAACGTAGCCTGAGGTGAGAGAGATATTTATCAAAGTTAAAATATATGACCCAATAGTATTAAAAACGTCTTTCAGTAGTCTGGGAGGAATACTGTCAAAGGGGTATTGTGAAGGTTTCAATTTTTTAACCACATCAGATAACTCAGACAGTGAAACCAGGTCAAACTGCTCGAAGACAGCTGAGCACACAGGAGACACTGCTGGGTCTAAGGTGAGAGAAGGAGGTGAAGATATGATGGCCAAGACTTTATCATTAAAAAATGAAAGGAACTTTTCACATAGAGTAGGTGATGGCACAACACAGGGAGAGTTACAGGGATTTAAAAGACAATTAAGAGTGGTAAAAAAGAACTGGGGCCTATTTCTGTTTTTGAACACAAGATTTGAAATAAAATGAGTTTTTGCACATTTAACAGCCCTCTGATATTCGCTTAAACCGTCTCTTAGAATCCCCAAGGAGACGTGAAGTTTATCTTTCTTCCATCTCCTCTCTGCTCGTCTACATGCGCGTCTCAGGGCGCGGGTAGAGTCAGTTAACCACGGTTCAGTCACAGGTTTAGGGTGTCTGGCCGTGAATGGAGCGATCAGGTCCGGAATATCCGTGCAAGTAGAATTAAAAAGGCTGAGAATCTCCTCAGCACTGGCATCACATGAGTCATTTAACGTGGAAAGCACAGAATCATTAAAGGCAACGGAAAACTGTGACGCTGTCAGAGGATTCAGCGCACGTAGGCATCGCTACGGAACGCACGAGTCAACTTGAGAGCAAGGCAGCATCATAGTAAATAACACAGGCAAATGGTCCGAAATACCAGTTTCACAAATGTCCCTGATACAAACATCTAAACCATGAGACAACACAAGGTCCAGTGTGTGTCCCTTCTCATGTGTCGGGCCATTAACCGACTGTGTAAGATTAAAAGAGTCAATGAGATTCATAAAATCTTTGACGAGCGGTCGGGAATCACAGCACACATGAATATTAAAATCGCCAATAATTAAAAATCGATCAAAGTTCAAGATAACCCCCGCTACAAAGTCTGAGAATTCCTGAATAAAATCCTTATTGAACTTCGGAGGGCGATAGATCAAAGCAAAGAGCACTGGAAGTGTTAAGTGTAGTTTGAAAAGTTGCAGCTCAAAGCTGGAGAAGCTGTTCGACGGAGTTTGACGGCAGTTAAAGCTGGATTTAAAGACCGATGCCAGCCCTCCACCTCTACCGGTCGTCCGCGGGGTGCTGATGAATGAACAGTCAGGTGGTAGAAGTTCCGAAAAAGCTGTTAACTCACCAGCACGAATCCACGTCTCCGTCAGAAACATAAAGTCCAAATCCCGGGATTTAAAAAAGTCATTAAGCAGGAAAGTCTTGTTAGCTAACGATCTAGCATTGATGAGTGCCAGGCGGAGAGTAAGCTCCTCTCTTCCCGGTTTTTGAGTAAAATCCAGTGGGCGAAGGTGTCTGTGATCCACGCCACCCCTGCGTATCCGCCTGGGAAAATTAGCCTGCTCCGGTAGGCTCACTGAGCGGCAGTGGCGGCGCCAGAGATTAACTCTAGGGGGTGCTGTGGGGTAGCTTGACGTTTCATAGAGGGTGCTCAAACATTACCAGCGCTACAGTTGAATTTTCTACTGCAACACTCCCCACACACACACACAGTGCACCCGCGACTGTTACAATGAAGGCTCGATAATCAGCTCACGGCATATAGGTGTAAGCAGGGCTAAAGTGCTATTTTTACAAGTGGGGAGTGGACCTCACGTCCTCTAGGAGGGACCTCACCTCCTCTAATGGGGTCCGGGGGCATGCTTCCCCGGGAAGGTTTTTTTTTTTAAATATTGAAGTTAAAAGCATCAATCTGGTGCACTTTGAGAGCAACGTGAAGAGATCTATGGATACATCTCTCAACACCCAGATGAAACAGAACTGTAAACAGATTTTCTATTTCTTTATAGATATTTTACAACTCCCCTTTTAAAACAAACCGTTTGAGACCCACTGAGATAACTAGACTAAAGATAACTATCTAAACTTTCCACTGCAGGCCTCGCTCGGCCTCGCTCGGTTTGGTTAGGCCTTATTAGGCCCGGCTCACTTTAATGCTGCGCTTCCATTACAGTTTAGGAACTGGGGTAGTTATTATAGTAACGCAGTGTAGGCGGAGCCGTGACGTCATCTTCAATGAGCGCCCCAAAAAACAACACAGCCGTTAGCTCTTAGCACTCAGAGCTCACAGCTCCTCATATCTGTTCAGAAACTGGACAAAAGTTAAACAAGTACAAACCACAGACTGCCTGTTTCATGGCGAATACAGTCGCTGGTTTATTTATGTCTGTATAGGCCGTTGTTGTGAGTGTGGACGGTCGGAGCATATATAACGTTAGCTTAGCCAAGCTCCATTTAGAAAACACGCATTTGAAAAGGGTTTTTCGCCTGCCGTCTGTCTGCAGACTTGTCAAAGCATTAATTCATGGTTTTGACTAACCGGTATCAGTATGTTACTTCGCCATCATTTTGAAACGTGTATTACAATTAAATCACGGTCAAATATGTTCATCTTGTTGTAGTTGTAGCCCCCTTGCCAGCAATTCTCTCTCTAGCATACTCAGCCCGACTCAGCCTGGTTGTTCCTGGCCTTAGAACCACGATTTAGTCGGGCCAGAAAAAAGGTGAAAAAGTAGCCCCGGGCCAAAACTAGGCAAATGGAAACGCGCCATAACTTAGCATTGGACTGAGAAACAGTTTTGTTGACAGTCGATGTGCACATCAGGCTACAATATAGAAAGAAAAGTGGCTCATAATAGTGGCACTGACACAAGAAAAGTGGATCACATCAGTCCGGTTCTGAGATCATTACACTGGCTTCCAGTCTGCCAAAGAATTGATTTTAAAATACTACTGCTAGTTTTTAATTCTCTAAATGGCTTAGGACCGAGGTATATAGACGACCTCCTCCATCACTATGAAGCATCCAGGAGTCTCAGGTCTTCTGGGTTGGGTCTGCTCTCTGTTCCGAGAATAACCACTAAACATGGAAAAGCAGCTTTTAGTTATTATGCCCCAATATGCAGCAATCAGCTGTTCCCGAGCAGAGAGAGAGCTGCTAGACACAACTCTTATCAATCCCCGTACCAGATACTATACAATGCTAACGGAGGCGAGACGTACGTTATTTACATGCTTATCCACACGTACGTTATTCACGTGCATATACACACGTACGTTATCAACACGCATATCTAAGATAGCACTTTCTAAGCTACGCCGCCGCCACGTGAGCGCGTACTTTGAGCACACCTATGATATGTCGCCATGACGTCTGACAAGTCACACCTCATAGTTTTGCTTCCCAACCCTGCCACTGTGCTAAACGTCCTGCCCCGCCCCGCCCCCGTCCAACAGTACAGAAAGCGGCGAGTTGCATTTCCTTAGGAATCGACAAGCAGAACCGAAACTAACATTTCTAAACGAACAATGGCGGACACTGACAATTTGCGAATGAGTTCTTCCTTTTGTAAACTGAATTTATCAATAATTTGTCAATAAATGAGGGCGAAAAACGTCAATTGAAAGATCTACTTGTCCGATATTGTAAATAACACGTCCCGGATGGTGGGACATGTGCTTTTTCGCACACTGGGCGTGAACTGTTAGCGCCGTGTTATGCATGCCCACTGCACCTCGTGGGAGCGAGCACAGCGTATAGCCAAAACTCACAGACATTTCAATGATTTGTACGGCACAGTTAGGTTTGGAAACCAGCTAAGGTCAGAAGAGCTTTATTTAACAGCTGGTCTTATGTTTGTGACCCCTGTTGTTAATTGATAACATTACATTACATGAATTGATAAGCCTGAAACATGCACTTGTCAAGGTTCAGAGGCAAATTTTGCAAATATGGCAGTAGCCATCGATCATCTCAAGATAAGATATACTTTATTGATCCCAAGTTGGAAACATTTGCGTTACATCAGCATGTGTAACAGTTTTAAATATGCAGTGGTGTTTATTTGTAAATCATTTAGTATAATCACACAAATTCTGTGTTTTATATTTAATAATTCTGTGTTCTTTATTTATTGAATATTCAATACCTGACAAGGTCGGAGATGAACAACTTGGGTCGCAGGTTCCTCAACAGTGCATTACAAGACATCTGATCAATATGTGTGTACCTCCACCATTAAACTGTCATATTCTGCACATTTCTTATACTATCTACATACATCTTATAAGAGTATAATACATATGTATAATATCAGTTAAAATAAGTGCTTCAACATACAGTAGTTAACATTGCAGGAAAGCAATATATTAGTACTTTGTCAGGCTTAATCTTAATCTTTTAATGTTTATTTTATTAGCTTTTCTTTTTAATGACTGATTTTAAATGCCTTTGTCTGAATGTCTTTCATTTTTGTAAAGCACCTTGAATTGCCTGGTGCTGAAAGGTGCTATATAAATAAACTTGCCTTGCCTTAATATTTATACCCCCAAAGCTTTTTTCTTATTCAAAATAAGACCTTAACCTAAAGTATTCTTTAATGTTTAAATAAAGCCTTATTAGTTTGTCTGTCTGTGTCTCTTAATATCTAATAATAAAAATAATACATTTCAATAACGTGCTTTAACCACCAGGTGTCCCTTTCTATCAGCTGTGCACCATTATGGTGTAAATATACCAATATACCGATTGGATCAAATATAAAAGTCAGCCGAATTAGTGTTGATACTGCAAGGAGACTTATATTGTGAAGAGAAATTGAAGATTTTGTTTAATTGCTGATATATTTATGATCCACGTCACGTTTTCAGTGTTGGAGGCAGTTCTTCCTGTTTGTCTAGAAGTCTTCTCATAAATAGAGAACTACGGCAGATATGTAATATTTAATGCAGCCGAACCGTGTATTACAATGCCGTTATGTGATGACTTTCAAAGAGAAAAGCAAGCACACTCGGAATAAAGTATTTTATTTATTTTTTTATTCGGATTTCACATCAACAGGAAGTCCAGTTAACTAAAATGTCCGTGCGGAACAATACCCCAACCCATAGATCCGTGGGTGAATAATGTCAATCACCACATCACACACATCCCTTCACATTTACATTTTAATTTACATTAAAGTATTTCGTGAGGCCTTCAAAAATGTTTTAAAATATAATTAGGGTTGTAGTTGAAGAGTTTGTAAGTAACAACGGCACGTCCATTCATTCCACAACCACACACATGGATTAACATCGATTTAATACATTAATGTAGCCTTTGTTTCTGCTAAAAGAGGTGTCAACCAGCTGGGGCAACAAGAAAATCGGCGAAATCGAGTGTGACTATTAAAAAATAAATAGTTATTATATTAATATTGACAATAACAACCGACCGTCGGGGAGCGTTCTCAAGGCGTCTATTATCAACACTATGGGAGGTCTATGAAGGTCTATGGGACGCCCTGCCCGTTGACAACTGACTCTCAAGGGGTACCCTGTCCGTAATAGAGTGACGGGGAGGGGCCCTGACCGTCCGTCAATGGGTTTGGAGTGAGAACGTGTTGCAATTACATATGGACCTTCTATTTTAGGTTCTCAATGGTGTTTATGTTCTTATTGCTGTGTGTTTTATTTCAGTTTTTTTAAGGTGACCCCTCCCTTCCTCTCCCTCACCCTTCTGACAGGGGGCTAGATCACTGTCTAAGGTCCCACAATGACCCAGGCAAACAGGGCACTGAGTGTGGGTAAGGTGGCAACTACTTTTGTTAGCTGGAATGTTAGAGGTCTCAATCATCCAGTAAAGCGCAGCAAAGTGTTTTCCCACCTCCAGAAGCTAAAGGCAGACATTGTTTATCTCCAGGAAACTCATGTACGTACTTCTGATCACTCTAGACTCAAGCGGGGGGGTTTCTCTCACATTTTCCACTCCAAATTCAACACCAAATATAGGGGTGCAGCGATCCTGATACGTAGGCATGTGCAGTTTGTGGAATCTAAAGTAATTGCAGATACAAATGGCCGCTATATCATTGTTAGAGCCACAATGAAGTCAAAGTTATTATTTAGATTCAAAATTTGATAAATGAATTATCCATCCATCCATCCATCTTCTCCCGCTTATCCGTGGTCGGGTCGCGGGGGTAGCAGTTCCAGCAGAGAGCCCCAAACTTCCTTTTCCCTGGCAACATCAACCAGCTCTGACTGGGGGATCCCAAGGCGCTCCCAGGCCAGCGAAGAGATATAATCCCTCCACCTGGTCCTAGGTCTACCCCTTGGTCTCTTCCCAGCTGGACGTGCCTGGAACACCTCCCTAGGGAGGCGCCCAGGTGGCATCCTAACTAGGTGCCCGAACCACCTCAACTGGCTCCTTTCGACGCGAAGGAGGAGCGGCTCAACTCCGAGTCCCTCCCTGATGACCGAACTTCTCACCTTATCCCTAAGGGAGACACCAGCCACCCTGCGGAGAAAACCCATCTCGGCCGCTTGTTTTCTGTATAAATGAATTAATGATGGAAAATGATTTATATTATATATATATATATATATATATATAGTATGTGTTTATTTAAGTGAGGTAATTGAGGACAGCCGCGGTGCTCTGAGACCTGATGAGACGGGGAGCGGAACAGTTTTTCGACCGCAAATTGTAAACAGAAATTAGTGTTGCAAATTGGACTGCAAACAAAGTATAGTTTATATAAGAAAGTATATCGCCGAAATATTGATTTAGATTTGTTATTTTGAGACTATTTAAGTCAATACTTTTTTGTGAATAAATTACATTTTTTGACTGAAAACCTTCGGCTGCTTATTGTTTTGGATTGCGTGTCGTCAACCCCGCTCTATAGTGGCAAAAGGAAACCCTTGATGCCATTACATCAAGTCGAAAAACTCCGTAAGGAAGAGACACACACCGTTTGGATCACCGGAAAAGAGGGACACACCGGAGCGGACAGACTGGGCCGGTCGTGAGTAAATAAATGGAGTAAATCCGTATATGCATTGAATGGAATGTCGGATGTGTTAAAGTCTAAAAGGAAATCATAACGGCGATGCACACATTGTATCCTGTAAATATAATGTATGATGTCCTTTATTGTTTCATGTGGAACCTATATGCTGCAGGTCTCCCTTGAAAAAGAGATCTATGATCTCAATGGGACCAATCTGATTAAATAAAGGTTTGAACACATTGCAGGAGGAATGTAAATACCTGTGGATCGTCTGTGAAAATAATGTGATTGAATTTGTTTGTGCAACAAAGGAAGCCAGTAGGCGTGCTCTGTGAGACTCATTAAAGGAGCGCAGCGTCTTTTACGCACGGCCTAAAAACAAATAAATAAAGAATGTTGGACAATCCCAGGATTTCTGCTGACGCAGAAACATTGTTAAAATCACTCAACGCCTCCCGCAGTTGGAAATTAGGAGCATGCACAAGGAAAATGAACGAAATGAAGGCCTTGCTTGTGGAGGATGGGAATGTGGAACATGTGAATGAAGCTTAGGAAATGTTTTAACAAACTATAAGCGACTTGTGCAGTGTTCATGGATCTGTACAGCAGCTTTTATCAGAGGAAGAGAGAGAGGAGGATCATGTGGACAAAAATGACACATTATGAATATTGTATGAAAGATGTGGATGTGTGGAAAAGAGAAAAAAATTGCACAATCAAAGATTCATCCCCATGACAGCATCTCTAATGTTTCACACAAGTCAAGGAGCTCAAAAACCTCTTCAGTCTCCTCAGCATGTAGAAGAGCGTCTGCTGAAAAGGCTGCCCTGCTAGCCAGAGCAGCTGGGTTAAAGGACAAACATGCACTGCTATTACAACAAGCAACACTAAAAGCTGAACTGGAACAAATGGAACTGGACACAGAAATTGCAGAATCTGCTGCTAAAATAAAGATTCTGCAAAGCATTGACGTGGAGGAAAAAAATGGAGGATCAAATTCAAGATGGAATGAATGCTTATCTGGAGGAAAGCAAAGAAAAAAGCACAGACACTTTGGATCCTGAAACCTCAGCCCATTGGGTGCAGTGCCTAAAACACCACTTCAGAAGACTGTCATTAATCTCCGCAACCCTCAGCAACCCACAACACAGTTTAGACCAGGCATCCTCAAACTACGGACTCTGGTCCGGATCCGGACCGAACCACCACTGTCTCCGGACTCTGAGCAAATTATACTTTTCATATGTATTATCTCTCTGTATTATATGTGAGACATCGCCACAACGCATTCGCAACGAGTCAAAATTATCCGCTATGTCCACTGCAAACAGCGCTCTGCATGTCTGACTGTTCCACTGTGTTCCACCTGTGTGTGTCAACGCTTTGGTCCAATCACATTCAGCATCCAGTCAGCGTTTTTTCCCCAAACAATCTGCGAATCAGAGGCACAGTAGGGCGGGTCTTCGCGGAATGCGGGTGGGAAAAATGTGTGTGTCTCTTTCAACCTGTCTAAGTCAGAGCGAGAATTTAAAATAAATAAATTCAGAGCGAGAGTTAACAGCTCATCTAGTTCCATCTGTACTGTAGCTAGTAGCCTAGTTTCACCTACCGGGGTGGCATCTGACACCCTAAAAATAGGCCTTGCCACCCCAGCTGCCACCCCAGTTGGCAGCTTTGTTTTGAAAGAAAAGTTGTGGCTCATCGGACATTTATGAGAGAAAGTCTCTAATGTCCGAGTGCAAGTGAATGCAGCACAAGATGCACGTCATGTAACCCCTCCCCCGGTCCTGGCGCGAGCGTGGACATACGATTGGCGGCGATTTCATTTTGAACTGGACGGCGCAAAACGAGAAGCATTCGGACCCAAGCGCTGAAGGAATGAGGTATTTGCGGTCTACAATGACAGAGAAGAGACTGTCAGTTTGACTGTACTCAGCATTGAATCAAAACGCACTAAAGCTGTTGATCTTAATACGTTTGTGAGGCGTTTTGCTGAACAACATGGTAATCGCCGCATTCAGCTGTAACAGACATGTCAACTTGATGCTCTGCTCACGGATGAGCATACACAACTATTAAGATGATGACCGTGTGTAAATATATTTTTTTCTTTGAGGGAGTCTGCCCCCAAAAAACTGTTTTAAGTCCTGAGAAAGTCAAATAAGACGGTGTGTAAAACTACACTGCCCAGCCAAAAAAAAGTAACCACTTTGATTGAACTAGGCCAGTAGGTAAGGACTTTCCACTGGATAATAACTGCAGTATAAAAGAATGCATGACTGAAGTGATGCAGACCATGTTGAAGGCAAACAAAAAGAGGAAATAACAGGTCAAATCAAGCAAATCCCCCTCTCAGATTCCACAGCAACCAGAAGAACAGAAATACTGGCTGGTGATTTGATTCATCAGCTTTGTGATGGAATAAAAAATGCACAGTGCATTTCCTTAGCTGTGGGTGAGTCCACTGACACCACTGACAATGCTCAGTTGCTGGTGTTTGTGAGTTTTTATGATGAGGCAAAGGGGGAGTTTGTTGAAGATGTGTTGGGCCTGACGAACCTCAGTGGACACACAAGGGGGCAAGACATTTATAAAGCAATAATGGGAATGCTGAATGAAAGAGGGTGCAGCTGCCTTTATTCATAACTGTGCAGCTCTTACACTGCGACTCTGAGGGGTCAAGCACAGACACAATAACAATGAAAACTGCTGCATACAGATTATTTTTGTTTTTGCAACCTCGTGTTAAGAATCTTGTTGTAATTGTTTAAAAGTTTGAATGACCGTGATAAACGGACCTTTGTCTTATTGAAACATTTATTTTGGACCTTTAAGATTTGTATTTGAGTACCCCTGGTTTAGACCCTTCAAAATGCCCACAATGCATAGCTCCACCCAACACAATGAAACCCATGATAACCTGGACACTGTTATACAGAGACAGAGAGATATTGCTGACCTCATCATTATGCAGCAGAAACTTACCTTGTTACCAACGCCTTAGCGTCCATTTTCAGCTTTCCGGGATGTCCATATGCTTCTATGGACGCTCATGGAAGCACGGCATTCGTTTGTGTCGGCTGCCCTTAAAGGCAATGTGAGCGTTCATTCTCATTGGATAACGGAGAATTGTACACCCGGAAGTAAGTATTCCCCTTACTGTCGATTGATTTTACAGTGATATCTGCACTACTCATTAGTGCTGGGGGGAAACGATTATTTTGAAAACGATTAATCGGGCGATTATTTGATCGATTAGTCGACTAATCGAACGATTATTTTTCTGTTGTTCAATTCATAAAAAACGTAATGTAAAAAAAACGTAATGTAAACAATTTTTTTTCCACGATACTGTGTCTCAGGGGATCTTAATATTTAAGAACCTATTAATGTGTTATACCAGATTAACGGAAATAATCTCAGCTAACTGACGATACAAACCATGTTTACCAAAACAAAACACAAGTCTCATAAGAAGCATCTAAATGACCCCTGAGCGAAAAATGCTAACGGACATTGGCACAGATCTCAAGATAAAAGTACCCTTATTACTTATCGTAGCTGCACATACAATATATCCGATTAAAGCTGAGACTCCACAGATTATGTAGGTACATAGTATCATCACTGAGTAATCCGGACTCGCGACAGGGGAAGCAAATACAGTCATCACAACACGTACCTTCACAGAGCTTCTAGGGAGATCGTCTCACCGCCGTAGCTGTCAATCTGATCAAAATACGTGTTCAATGGCATTCAAATGAGAAAAAACGCTGCTGAATCGGTTAATCCATAGGTTTTTAACGTCTATGTATAACAAAAGTATTGAATTTATAATCCATAATTCCATTTTAAATCGGAGAGCAAATGCTAGCTGCTAATGGTTGCCACCACAGCTAGCTGCTGCTTCCGGTCAAGCAGCAGTCTCAGTGAGATATAAATATATAAATATATTTGCGTTTTGGACTAACTTTAAAATATTCCCATGCTTTTGAAGACCTGGGGCGAGATGTTTTCGTTTGAGGGCTTCGTGCGCAATCCTGTGAGGAGGAGTTGGTAGCCGTTTCAGTCTCCATTGTGTTAGAAGTGCGATTGCGAACTGCTTGTTGCTTTGGGTGACCCACGTGTGTGTGGCGTCATACAGTCTATGGTGGCGACGCGTCGACGCGGAAATATGTTGTCGACGATATTTTGAAGTCGACGCGTCGACAGCACTACTACTCATAGACTAAAAAACACCAGATTATCCTTGTTAATTACACAACATTGATTGGTTTAAATTGTGTGCAATGCTTTTGTATTTTTCCCCTTCGATTCGGAGAAACAAATATGTTTTCGGAGTAAAGGATGGCAGAAGACACTACACTACCCAGAATCCCCAGCTATCGTTTGGACTACACCCTGTGCTCTGTTTGACGTCACGTGATCTTCAAATTTCTCCCTGCAGAAAAAAAAAACATGGCCGAACTTCGTTTTATTCTCGATAGAAAATGCCTATTTTAAAGTTAGTTTGGCCATTAAAATGCGTTTTGATGTCATTTGATGCGAGAAATATGAGTTGTTATTTCAGATTATGTGTGCAGTGGATGTACATGATCTTTAGTTTGCTAGTTATTACGAAGATTACTTCAGGAAATTGCGTCCATAACGTTTTCATTGTTACCAAGGTGGTTGCTAGGGACGCTGCTATCGATATTATTTCTGTTATGTTGTGTAACTGTTTAATGGTGTTATCTTTATTGCTACCCCCTTCCCCGTCAATGTATAGTGTTGGTCCACAGCGCAAACATATTAGTTTAACAAAATCCGCATCTAAAGATACGTTATTTTTCCCCTGTGCAATTCCAGTCTCACATCTCACAGCACATCGTCATTAACAAATACCGGAAACAGACCGAAAACATAAAAAAAAAATACAATAATACTTTATTCCGAGTGTGCTTGCTTTTCTCTTTGGAAGTCATCACATAACGGCATTGTAATACACGGTTCGGCTGCATTAAATATTACATATCTGCCGTAGTTCTGTATTTATAGAGCCCTGCTGAGAAGACTTCTAGACAAACATGAGGAACTGAAAACGTGACGTGGATCATAAATATATCAGCCATTAAACAACATCTTACATTTATTTTCACACAATACGTCTCCTTGCAGTATCAACACTAATTCGGCTGACTTTTATATTTGATCCAATTGGTAGATAGGCTGTATTTACACCATAAAGGTGCACAGCTGATATAAAGGGACACCTAGTGGTTAAAGCATGTTATTGAATTTCATTATTTTTATTATTAGATATTAATAGGATCCCTATAAAGTATATTAATTACTCGTTATTCTCTACTAATAGTTAATTAAAGACTGTATATAATGACTATTTTGCACATCCCTTTCAAGATTTCAAGATTTTCTAAGGTTTATTGACATATCATATAGGCCTACACAACTATGGTGTAGTTATGCATTGAATGAAAAACTTGGGTCGCAGGTTCCTCAATAGTGCATTACAAGACATCTATCAATATTTGTGCATACCTCCAGCAATGTTAACTATGTTGAAGCACTTATTTTAACTGATATTATACATAATGTATTATACTCTTATAAGATGTATGATATTTCATCTCCGGCCTTGTCAGGTATTGAACAATCAATAAATAAAGAACACAGAATTGTTGAATATAAAACACAGAATTTGTGTGATTATACTAAATGATTTACAAATAAACACCACTGCATATTTAACTGTTACACATGCTGATGTAACGCAAATGTTCCAACTTGAGATCAATAAAGTATATCTTATCTTATGATCGATGGCTACTGCCATATTTGCAAAATGTGCCTCTGAACCTTGACAAGTGCATGTTTCAGGCTTATCAATTAATGTAATGTAATGTTATCAATTAACAAACATAAGACCAGCTGTTAAATAAAGCTCTTCTGACCTTAGCTGGCATGTGTGTATATATATATTAATGCTGCCCATTATGGGCACAAGCAATTTTCACCCATTTATTAATTATATGTTTTAAATGTGAGTGTTTCCTATCCCCTAAACCTCCAGGGATGTACACAGTTTAATACTGGAAACTTCTTATTATGGGAAATACGAAAACGTCTTTTAAAACTACAACTCCCAGTAGAGACGTGCCATAGATACAGAACATGTTGCGAAACAGAATAGCCAGCATTTGTAGTTCTGGGGACAGGGTGGGGGAGGGGGGACGCGGGCCACATCCATCAGCAGATTGGACACTCGGGGAGAAGCCACATGCTCTCAAGACTAAATCAAAGATTCTGGTTGCCTCGTGCTAACTCGGCAGCCAGAAAGATCATCAGAGCCTGTGTTTTCTGCCGAAGAATGCTAGCCACAGTTGGAGAGCAGAAAATGGCTGACCTCCCAGAGGATCGGGTGTCTCCAGATCTACCACCTTTTACTCATGTGGGTATCGACTTCTTTGGACCCCTGGAGGTTAAACGAGGCAGAGCAAATGTAAAACGTTGGGGAGTGATCTTCACCTGCCTTGTGAGTCGTGCCATACATCTGGAAGTTTCGAGCTCATTGGACACTGACTCCTGCATCAATGCTTTGCGCAGATTCATATGTCGCAGAGGGCAGGTGACAAGCATCAGGACCGACAACGGCACAAACTTTGTGGGAGCACAGAAAGAGCTGAGAGCTGCTCTTAAAGCAACACATCCTCACTCCCAGGTCGGCCTATGTTGACGTTATGTCAAGTCCCCTGTCGGCTTTTTCCAACGCAAGGGGGGGGGGGGCCTTAGCGTCCATTTTCAACGCAAGGGGGGGCCCCTTAGCGTCCATTTTCAGCTTTCCGGGATGTCCATATGCTTCTATGGACGCTCATGGAAGCACGGCATTCGTTTGTGTCGGCTGCCCTTAAAGGCAATGTGAGCGTCCATTCTCATTGGATAACGGAGAATTGTACAAATGTCCGTTGTAAGTATTCCCCTTACTGTCGATTGATTTTACAGTGATATCTGCACTACTCATCGACTAAAAAACACCAGATTATCCTTGTTAATTACACAACATTGATTGGTTTAAATTGTGTGCAATGCTTTTGTATTTTTCCCCTTCGATTCGGAGAAACAAATGTTTTTTCGGGGTAAAGGATGGCAGAAGACACTACACTACCCAGAATCCCCAGCTATCGTTTGGACTACACCATGTGCTCTGTTTGACGTCATGTGATCTTCAAATTTCTCCCTGCAGAAAAAAAAAACATGGCCGAACTTCGTTTTATTCTCGATGGAAAATGCCTATTTTAAAGTTAGTTTGGCCATTAAAATGCGTTTTGATGTCATTTGATGCGAGAAATATGAGTTGTTATTTCAGATTCTGTGTTCCGTTCTAAATGAACAGAGATTGGATGATGAGACTCTACAGACAGCTTTGTGCGAAGTTGAGAGCATCATGAATGACAGACCATTGACTACAGTTTCAAGTGACCCAAACGATCTCGAACCCCTCAAATCACCTCCTTCTGCTAAAGACAAAACCGATTATGCCACCTGGACTCTTTCACAAGGAGGACTTGTACTCACGGAGGAGATGGAGACAGGCACAATACCTCGCAGATCTCTTCTGGAGGAGATGGATAAGAGAATATCTCCCAATCAGGCAACAGCGAGTCAAATGGCACAACCCCAAACGGAACCTTCGCCCCAATGATCTCGTCGTCATCGTGGATAACACTGCACCAAGAAATTCCTGGCAAATGGGCCGGGTGATAAAGACACTGTCAGGGTCGAAAGGGCTTGTCCGAAGTGTCTTGGTGAAAACCAAGGGTAGCACCTTACAGCGACCAATTGACAAGCTCTGTGTTCTAATCCTCTTGTTTGTTTCAGCTTTGGCCCTTCTAAAATAGGCCACAGTTACAGCGCCAACTTCTCAAGGTGACCAAAATAGGGGCAGGAAACTCCTCTTCATCCTCCACCTCCTCCAGTTCCTCCCGCTCCTCATCCTCTTCGTCAGACAGAGGGAAGAAGAGGAAGAAGAACAACAACAACAAAGACGGCAAGAAAAAAAGAGGAAAAAAAAGCGAAGAAGACAAAACGAAAGAATGCGAAGAGAGGTACGTTGGCAACCTACACAGTGTCTGACTTTGCAAGTAAGGAGGTAGGACTACAGTGAATTATGTGACAGACTGACCATTGCTCAGTGTAGAGAAGGAACAGCTAGTGAACAGGACTAACCTGCATTAGCAGGTGCTGTCAGACTGTTTGTGTTCATACTGAAAACACTAAACTCAAACGGATTTGCTCATGCACTTAAAGTACATTTAACTTAATTAGTGGAGGAGTGTCGCTACATGCCTTAGCGTGTTATCATCAAGGGGATCATTAAGGGAAATAATGCAGTCTGGTGGTGAAGTACAGTCGTACACTTTATTTTACAGCTCAATAAATACTTCTAGTATGCATTAAGTCTTTAATTTCAACAAATATTCAAGTTAGAATTGGGCGATGTGTACCCCACTGGACATTGACGATGTCCGCTGCGGCAGTGCTTGATCAGCTTCGGGTCCACGGCTCAAACTAAACTCTGCGCTTCATTTACCAATGCTTTATTTCTGCTTTAATACGTGTTACAATAAAGGAGTCAGCTGTTTAACTATTATACATCGACCTGAGCTTATCCTCTCACTTTATGGCTGTTTAAAGTAATGTGAGTACCGCAGTTAACTGTTCCGAAAACGGAAACTCTACCCGATCTTGTGGGGCAGGGAGTGGAGGGCGCCTTTTTAACTCATGATGTGATGATGGTCAGGTATCCAAGGTGATGGCTGTCATACATGGATGATGCACAATGACATTGTGCATCAGCCCAACCTGTAGTGCTGTAGGACCAACACTTCTACCCACAGCTCTAGAAGGTTGATGTGTCGAGACTCTGTCAGAGGCCAGCCACCACCTATAGCTCTCTCTAGGCAGGTCCCCCCCATCCTGTCACGGATGCATCTGTGAACACCGTGATGTAGGAGGTCACCCGCCCCAGTGGAGTTCCCCTCCGCAGATGCTTTGGGGACCCCCAGTATCGGAGGTTGCTCTCTACTGAGGGGGGGATGGTCACCAGACGTCGTTTGTGCCTCTTGGGATCTAAAGGTGATCTGGAGGCGTGTGGTGCAGTGGGTTGTGGCCACACATTTGCTGGGGATAGGGAGTAGCCGAACGGTAGTCTGTTTTCCACTGAGGTCCTTAAACGCACCGCCATAATGCAGTTTCCACTCAGAGGGAAAAAAGCATTAATCTGAGTTTTTTATGATAGGTGCGGTGTGTCGCCTGACAACAACACGTCGGTCATAATGCCCCTGCACTCGCATAGAACTTTGATAGCACTTTCTGCGGTTTATCACACTCACATGCGCATGCCCGCTGGTTGCCTCCTCTACTGGGAATCTATACAGACAACATTATGGTGAAGTGTGTAATTGTGGAGAGGAATGACTCTTGGACTGGGATAAATGCAATCATTTTTATTAAAAGCATTCTTCAGTATTGACACATCATAGAGGGAGGAGGCGGGATTCACCCTTGCATCCTGGGTGGAGAAAGCCATCTCCGGGACACTTCCTCCCACCGCCCGTCATCTCCGGGAGGACGGTGCACCCTATCCCGAAGCCCTCTGCTGACACAGAGGCCCGTCGGGATCGCCCGGCCTGGCCCCGCGGGTATTGGAATTAAACCCGCCCCGTAGAACCAGCCGAGGGAGCAGGAGAGGCAGCGGGAGCCGTGTGCTTTGAAATGCGCCCCTAAATAGAATGAATTATCATTATTATTTATTATCTGAAACGATGTAATAACTTTTAACACTGTTCCAGTCACTTGCCCCATGCATTCAGCAACAGCAGGCCATTCACTTTGATTTCATCCTGTTATAAATGTCATAATTTTGACAATAAAGAAATGCTACATAAGCGTTATCTTTCACATTTTATCTAACCATCTCCGTTTCTAACTTTCAATATATTTTAAAAGAGATCTCTCTCTCTCATCTGCGTGCGGGGGCGGGGCCTCACAGACACGCTGCATCTCTCTCTCGCTCACAGACATGCTGCAGCGCTGTGCAGTGTGCACACAGTTCTGCTGGTAATGAATATTACATTTTGTGAGGAAACTTTTCCACCAATAATTCCAATAAGTATTCCAAAATGTATTCACTTCAGGTTTACGAAAGTAACTGTAATCAGATTACTCGTTTTTCAAATATAACGCCAGCTGAATACAGTTAGCCTACTTGATTTTTGTATTCTGATTACGTAACGCCGTTACATGTATTCCGTTACAACCCAACCCTGCTTCTAGGCTACTGTCGCAGCGGGGCTACTGCTGTGGTGCGGAGCGCACAAAGCAGACTCTTCACAACGAAGGATCACTTCTTCTTCAAGGCAGGGAAGGTTTCGCAGTACGCAGTCTACTGACCCGCAGCTGCTGCCTCTCTGTTGGACTCCGGTACTGCACCTTACTCACGAGACGTTGGGCGGGTGGGTGGGGGGCGAACGCACTAACCACTCACCAACGCCACAGTCACCCCCGTCGTGCGGGCCGGATGAGAATGTCTGGCGGGCCGGATGTGGCCCGCGGGCCGCCAGTTGGTGGTCACTGGTATAAACTAAAGAAAATGACTTGTTTTAGTTATTTCAGTCACATTAGATAAGGATATGTTTCCTTAGGCAATATTGTAGAAACCATGCACTGCATAAACGTTCACTGTTATGCAGATGATACCCAATTGTATTTGTAATTGTTTCGGTTAATGTATTGTTACTTAAAATCAATGTACTGAAGATTAAAGTATATGTTCAGACTGCAAGGAATCTGGGTGTGACCCTAGATAACAAACTGTCCTTCACTGCAAACATCGCTGCAGATACACGCTTTACAACATCAGGAAGATACGTCCCCAGCTGACTCAGAAAGCGACTCAGGTTCTGGTCCAGGCTCTCGTCACCTCACGCCTAGACTACTGCAACTCCCTCCTGGCTGGTCTACCTGCATGTGCCATCCGACCTCTGCAGCTCATCCAGAATGCAGCGGCTCGTCTGGTCTTCAACCTTCCTAAATTCTCCCACACCACTCCGCTCCTCCGCTCCCTTCAATGGCTTCCGGTAACTGCTAGAATTCACTTCAAGACAATGGTACTTGCGTACCATGCTGCGAATGGATCTGGCCCTTCCTACATCCAGGACATGGTTAAACCGTACACCCCAGTACGTGCACTACGCTCTGCATCAACCAAACAGCTCGCTGCACCCGCACTGCGAGGGGGACCCAAGTTCCCATCAGCAAAAACACGTGGGTTTGCTGTCCTGGCTCCAAGATGGTGGAATGAGCTCCCCATTGAAATCAGGACAGCAGAAAGCTTACACACCTTCCGGCGCAGACTGAAAACTCATCTCTTTCGACTCCACTTCGAGCGATAGAACTATTAACAAAGCACTGGCTTATCTAAAGCCAGTTGAGTAGCACTTGAAATGTTTTTGCTCTATGAAACCTGATGTACTTATATGATTCTGTTTTCTTCAAGTTTGTATCTTGTTGGTCGAACGCACTTATTGTAAGTCGCTTTGGATAAAAGCGTCAGCTAAATGTAATGTAATGTTTCTTTTTAATGAAAAGGCCAACTAGCCCTTTTGAAAAACAATGACTGAACAATGACAAACAGAACATATTAGCAGAACATCAAACATGGGATTGTTGTAGAGTTCCAAAGTGAACTATGTGAGTCTTCGCATGCATCTGTAGCCTTTGCTCCTGCCCTTTGTCACGTGAATACTGACAACACTGAGTTAATGTCACACACATTGTTGAAACACATTTATGTGGTGCAAAAATACTTCTCAAACACCGCGTTTGCTTTTGTATCAAAACTTTATTTATCAAACCAAAAGAATGCACCATTGAAATAACATTTCTATAAAAAAGGATCATGGGACTGTTCTACAGTGCATTACAAAACCAACAATTGTATACAACATTGTGGATAGAAACTTCACATCATCATCATCATCTTCATCATCATCAGCATCATCATCACAATCCCACCATCTGTCCCCGCCCTCACTAGAATGACTAAATGTACAGTCTTATATTGCCGTCACTAAGCTAATTTGGTTATAATGACTTTAGGATTGGACATTTTTTAAAGGGCAAAGTCAAAGTGTATTTACTCAGAGGAGCCCGTCTCTGGGCTCTGGCAAACAATGATGTTCTGGAAACTAAGTAATTGTCTGTGTGAGAGGAGATAAGGGCCGCTTTAATTTGGCCCCTTTCACCCTGATGAGATGAGGTCGAAATCATTCTTTACTTTTTTTCCCACCCCCATTATTTATGTTCCTCTTTTGAAAGCCGTGGCGCTGAGCTGGCGGAGGAGACTTCACACCATCAGGACACGTTCAAAGTTGGCACACCCCTGACCAACTTCACATGATTTTGACAGTGTAATTTGTCCCATTTTGATCCTCAATGCTTCCCACAGAGGAGTGAAGCCCCAAAAGAAAGAAGGTAATGAAGTTGAGTTTCCCTTGGAGACAGTTTCCACCTGATCAGGTCTGGTTGGTGTTTCTGAGTTTCACACAGTCACCACAGAAAGAGGACCAGGTTTTTGTAAAGGACCAGGTGTGTTTCAATCCATCAAATACAAATCACGTTTTACTAACTTGGACTAAAAGTTGGCTGTGATAAATATGAACCAAGATTCTTCCCAAAATGACCTAGACCTCAGCTGTTACACTACTGCTGGATCACCATCACGACCCTAACATTATATACAGGTTATAGTTAGAAACGAAAACTGCATAGATGGCATTGACCTACATATTATAGACTGAAAATAAACTAGAGTGGTGACTGTGTGTCCTCAGAGTGACAAACCATTTCAAGGTTTCCTTTAGAAAGAATCGTCCTACAGTATTATTTAAAAAAAAATACTAAAACCTTTTAAGGCAACAAACGAAAATGAAAAAACAAACCTCCTCAGTCCTTTTTCATTTTGTTCTTTGCTAAACTAAATTAACATTTCACATGGTTATAAATAATATTTTTTAAAGAGCACTCGAAATAAAGAAATAATAATAATAACAATATATTAAATGTGGTTATAAAAAAGTTACTACTCTATTGGAACTGTACACTGTAAAAAAGCAGCGTTCTGTCATGTAGTTCTGCTGCAGCTACACGTCTCCACAGTGAAACACACATGGAGAGTCAACAGGAAACACAAGGTGTTCACTTTAACGCAGAAATATGCACAACATCAAAACCGCCTCCTTTAATCTCCTGTGTTAAAAAAAGCCCAACTGTCTCCACTCATAAATGACACAATAGATTTGGTCTGTGTTTCACTGGCACTGAATGGTAACGTTGACTCTTTAACATGTTTTTGAGGAGAAAATGTTACCTCAGTGTTCTGGGATCAGTTGGAAATGCATTCTCTTATTTTGGGATGTATCATTAACTTTAAATCAAATACTTGTCCTTATCAAAGCGTTCTCTTCCCCTGGAACAGGCAGTGATTTTCATTATTTCTATTAAACTCAAACTGATCTCCTCCATCCATAACATGTCAACACTTTCCTTTTTAAAGTTCTAAAGGATACCCTTCGTTTAGTCTTCTTTCCTCTACGCATAGCCTATGGTTCTGTTTCCAGCCAGCTGCTGGAATGCTGCATCGGTGCCACTGAAGTAAAATAACCATTAGCTCTCTTCGGGCGGTTTAAAAGGGACACAGTGCTTCTGGGGAAAAGCAGAGCAGAACGTCTCATCTGTTCCCCGTGTGTCGGCTGTGCTGGAGGAACAAATGAACATTCACCCAGCACATTTTTTTAAATTCACAGAGGCTTCAAATAAAGTGAGTAAAGACAGAGAAAGATCAATAAAGGCACGTGGGATGTCCTATGTATCTTGACGGCAACACAAACTGGTAAGGACAAATGAACCATGATAAGAAGTGTGTGTCCAGTCAGTGTCTGGTGTTCAACATCTCCCCAACAGAGAGGCCTTTTAATCAGACATCTGGAACAGCTAATTCTACTCTTCATTCAAATGATGAGAATACTTCAGTAGAATTATCAATAATAAGTTCAAAGCCTTAGTAAATACAACTTTGGAAATGTTCACATGCTGATCATTTTCTAAATCCTGCATAGGTGTTTAAATAGGATCCAATCTGCTTTCAGTTCATTTCCAGGAAAATCACCTTTCAGAGATGTAGTTTCTGTTGGCCGAGTCACAACGATGAGTCGGACAACGAGAACAGCCTTCTAACATACACACCTGAGACCCAGTAGAACCATTTGGACCCGGCCGGGCTCAGGGTTCCGTTTTGAGAAACAGAAACCCTCAGTCGACATCAACACTGTCAACTTGTGATTGTAGTGTTGATTCAGAGAACAATCACTTATGTTTGATGAACTCAAATGTGTTTGAATTTGACCCTTTAACTAATTTCCTCTGTTTTCATGTCTTCTCCCCTTTTGGCACTGCAAGACATTTCATTTAGAATGTTCTGCTGTAATCACATGTTCTTTCTTTAAATGGAATCTCAGTGTGGCCCGGCAGCGTTGGATCCTTCCATCTGTCTGCAGGAGGAGTCTCAGAATAAAGCTGGCTCAGACTGGATGTTTCTGGCAGAACACGCTGATGAGTTTGATCCCACACTGCCTGCCTGCCTGCGCTCCCTCACCTTTCATCGCATGCTCGTTCCGCAGAGACGTTACCTTTCCATCCCTCCATCCGCGAGACTTTTCCCCATAGCCCTAACAGCCCAGTGAACGTGAGCTTGAATGATAATATTTGAAACAGCTTGATAATGAATTCTCGGCCGTGCCCTCGCTCGCACATACAAACCACCTCTGAATATCAATTCACCTCCTCTGCTTCGCTCCCTCTCTCCCCCAGGCTTCCTCCTCTCATCACACAAACATAAAGGTCTGAAAATGACAATATGGTGGCTGGGGTTACACAGTCAAATATGGAGCATACTGATGGCCCATTTCCCCCTCCCCTGATTAAGGAATCATTTCTTATTTGAACTGCATTCGTGCATTCCAAAAATATTACAGCCCATTTATTCTCACACTAATTATGCAAATCTGATTTCTCTTTCCTGCTGTCAATACAGATGTAGTTTTAAAGAAGTGAAGGTGGATGCTCTCTGACCTCATGTTCCAGAGGGGTCCTCAAACCCAGCACAATGAGCTGTTGTTCATTTGAATCGTGGCTCATGAAACAGTAGCTCTCTGTGGAAGTGTGTTTGATAAAACCTGATTAAAAAAACACAGTTCTGACAGGACAGCATATGCAAAAATATACTTTGTGGAATATGCATTCGTGTGCATGTTCTTCTCATATTGTTTTCCCTTTATCTTATATAAAAACTGAACGCCCTGAAGTAAACGCAAAGTGAAGCAGGCGGTTCTGCCGTGTGGGCGATCCAGGTGGACGAGGTACGTTTGTCTGGTGAAAAATAAATATGGATTCATCAAAAGCAGCCTCCAAACACACACCATCATCTGCTGCCCACTGGCATCTCTAATCTCAACAACAACAACAATAATAATAACTTGATTCTTGATCACAGGATCAAGAATCAAGTTATTATTATTACTATACAACCTCCTTTACAATTGATTACATCACAAGAACACCTAATTGTATTTGTATAGTTGATTAAGAAAACCAAATGAGATTGTGGGGATTATAATTTTGATAATGTTTTGGATTTATCCATTTCAAATGTTATTGTGCCGTCAATATCTCTCTCTCACAATAGCATTGTGTTAGTCGGTGCAGCCGATGTATGTTTTATATAACTCACTCCAATGACTGGGCATCTAAAATGGAACTTCCTCTTGAACAAATGAACGTGTGTACCAAAGCCAACACCACAGTCTCGCTTCACTTCTCTGCATTAGCACTGTTCTTCAGTACTCCAAGCAGCAGGGGGCGACACCTTGCACCAACTGTGACATTTATCAAACACAACGTGACAAATTGTGAATGAGGTGCTAAGAACGTATTTCAACACCTTTATCAAAAGGACCAATCACCATGTACCTTTAAAAGCCAACCTTCATGTACAACAAATCAAGATTTCTAATAACCGTTTTTCACAAGCATCATATTTTCTGCTTTCCATTTACTCGGTTGGTTAGGCTGGCTTGAACAAGGAGCGAAGAAAAAAAATGGTTTCCACAAGTTTTCAAGATGAGAATTTGGCACGAGTGCTTGACGGTAAAGATGGGAGGTCTCAGTGAGTCCAGGTTTGGTGAAGAGCAGCAGCAGACTGTGGGGGTCTACAGAGCTTCATCCAGTCCTGTAGGAGAGGTCAGACCACTATAGAATGTTCCCACACGTGTTTCTGCGTGTTTTTTTAAACCTCAGAATCCAGAGGTGGAAGGGCCGCATGGGATATGAGGGATGGTCGTCCAGTCAAATCATACACTTATGTTTGTTAGAAAAAAAGAGATATAGAGAAAAGACAAAAATATGCTGGAGAGAATCATTTTGTGTCACCACAACAGGCGACTTTGGATCTTAATGACACAAATAAGGTTTTGGAGACACTTTGGTGCACTAACTGCACAAAGGTGGAATACCAAAGAAGGACAAAAGGAATACTTCCCACAGCGCTGATGAACAACAGTGAGGTACAGTCACAGTAACTGAGTTTGTAGAACTCAGCGGAGAGGAACGCTAATAAATACCAAAAAGAAGATAAACAGGAGGGATATTAGAACTTTGTCTTTTTTGTGATAATCCCATCTTCCTGTGTAAGTAAGCCCGGGGGCTAGGCATTGGTTTTTTCTGGTTTGTTTTTTGAGGTTGAAGAGTGTAGAGGGGTTTCAGTTTGAACTCCTAAAGAAGCCCCTCCACCCTTGTCCTGTTCTTGGAGTTGATGCTGTGCCGCTGTAGTGTTCATCCGTTTTATTCCTTCCATCATATCGCAAACAGAAGACACCAGCCGAGACAAGTAGAAACCAAACACACTCAACCCAGCACAGAGAGGTCCCGTTCCACAGTCCTCAGTCCCAGATGGACATGTTGCCCCCCTTGAAAAATGGACAGCAGGTGACATCAGGGCTTGAAGACGGGTTCCATGGCTGGGCCGATCCGGGGTCAGAGGGTTAGAAGGCGGAGCCGGTGATGGCGTTGAGCTGCTTCATCAGCCCTTCTAGACTGGCCATCTGCTCCGAGAGGTCGTCCTGCTCGTAAACCTGAAAGACAGATAAATAGAGCACGTTACACACCAATTTAGTTTCAATTTTTTTTATTGAAGAACTGGAACAATCATAAAGGGTCACAATTTTAAGACAACAAATAATCTTCAATCCAAAGCCATCGCCATTTCTTTAAGTAACTGTCTACAGATCCCCCAACAGTGTATTTCATCTTAAGGTTTAGAAAGAATACCAGGTCCTTAAGACGATGGGGGCTTAGGGGATTTCCAATCTAGTATAATTCTGCGACTAGCTAATACAGGTGTACTGTATATGCCACTATGTCACCTTGTTTGGCAGTCAAAGTGAGCAGGTCCCCTAGAACCCCAAACACTGTAATATACTGTAAGTGTGGGGCTTCATTTAAATTCCAAGAACTTTAGATAAGGTACCAAAGACATAAGCCCAGAAGTATTTTAATTTGGAACAAAAACAGAACATATGAGCGTGGTATGCTGTTGCTGCAGTGGTCACATCGATCAACAACACTGGGCTCAATCTTGGCAAGTCTTGACTACGGTGCAGGAACTTCAATTGTATCAGCTGTAGGCTTTATAACACTCCTGGTTAGGTGTGGTCTCTTTAAAGATCAACGTATTCGCTTCACTTGCCATAGAAAAGGTTTTACACATCACTAAACCAAAGAACAGCATCTACTAAACTACTGAAGCTGAACAGAATGACTCTTTGAGAAATAGATTTTCAGTAAATCTCTTTTAGATGTCAATTTGAAGCAGATTCTAATGCTGCGCTGAAACATGGTTGAAACCAGGGCCGGCCCTTGGCATAGGCAGTATAGGCGAATGCTAAGGGCGCATCAATCTATGGGGGGCGCTGAAAAAAAAATGAAAAAAAGTTAGAAATGAAAAGTTTTTTTATTTTTATTAGCAACACCATTTCCTGATTTTGGATCAACAAAGTACATCTTATTATCTTATACTAACAGAACTACGCCTATATTGCGTACAGCGCCCATAAACTATGGCGCACCCCCCCCCCCAAAATCAAATTGAACCGCCCCAGCCCCTGTCAAAACCAGAGGTTTATGTGGAATAGTTCTTTTTTTGAAATAATGGTTTTAGTGTGCAATTATAGGTTTTAATTTTGTATTTGTGTTGAATTAAAATAAATCAAACTCCCAAAAACGTATTCAGCTTTTATTTCCATCTATTCTCTTATAGTATAAAATACTATATGACAGTAAAACATTTATATTAATAAACAAGAATACAGTTTAAAAGAGGAGTGATTTGTAAAATATCCATAAAGAAAAAGTAAATCTGCTTCCAGTTGTGTTTCATATGGATGTTGAGAGATGTATCCACAGATCTCTTCATGTTGCTCTCAAAGTGCACCAGATTGATTTTTTAACTTCAATATAAAAACAAAAAAAATCACCCATCATAAAAAGGGCTCAGAGAATGTGTTGGCCGATGCTTTGTCCAGGTTTGTTTAGTGATGTTAGAATGTGTGTTATTAGGAGTTTCGTTAGTGTACTTAGTTTCACAAAACCTGTGGGTTTCTGTCTTAAGGGGGGGGAGTGTGACGGCCGTTGCCTCTCCGGACCTGTTAACTGTGTTATATGTAAATGAGCTGTGCGGTTGCCCTAACGTGATTGGCTGCCATCTCCTGGTCCGCCTCCCGAAGATTGTGATTGGAGCACGCCGGGCCCGACGCCCTCCAATCGCAGCGCACAGCCAGTGCACACCTGCTGGAGATGACTACAAAGCCTGTGACTGACGATCACTCAGGAGGCTCTGACATGTGGACAGACGCCTCTCGCTACTTGGTCCTTAGACAGATCTGTTAACTGTGGTTAAACTTGTGTGCCCATCTCTGCGTGATACTGTGTATTAGTAGTGTCTAGAGTAGCTTAGTTAGAGTGTAGAGTAGGTTAGTTAGTGTTTAGAGTAGCTTAGGATTTTGTGACTGTTGCCTTTATTTTAGCTGTGTTTTTGTACAGAATCCTTTGTTAGTTGTACCCAGGGTAGGAATTTCACGGCGGCCATGACGGCCATCATTGCCCCTCGGTCTGGCCGTTATGCCCCACAAATAATTGTACGTCCTACAGCAGTGGTTCTCAAACTTTTTCTGTCAGGCCCCCCCTTTGGAGAAAAAAAAAAAGTCGGGCCCCCCCAACACAAATAGTCAGGCTCAGTGGCGGTGCCAGAGATTTATTTTGGGGGTGCTGTGGGGTAGCTTGACGTTTCATAGAGGGTGCTCAAACATTTAGGGTTTCCCATTAATGTACCGGTCACTACAGTGGAACTTTCTACTGCAACACTCCCCACGCATATACACAATGTACCCGCGACTGTTACAATGAAGACTCGATAATCAGCTCACGGCATATAGGTGTAAGCAGGGGTAAAGTGCTATTTTTATAGGTGGTGTGTGACCTCACATAGGGGGGTCCGGAGGCAAGAAGAAGATTTTTAAATATTGAAGTTAAAAGCATCAATCTGGTGCACTTTGAGAGCAAACTGTGGTTTGTACTTGTTTAACTAAAATCGCACATTTTGTATCTGTTCTAAATGTTCCTTAGAGGGATATTTTCAAGTTTTGAATACTCTTATCAACATATGAGTGGACAAATATGCTTTATCAATCAATCAATAGGATACGGCTGTAATAGGCCTAAGGCCTTTTAGTCGCTCATAAATAAATAGGTAGATCACTGATTCTTAATTTACTATGGATGCTGGCAACAGTCACATAGTCCAAAGTGAAGGTGATGTTTGACCAGTAGTGGTCGAGGCGGGATTTGAGACAGTTAACCGTCTTGGATGTGACAACGCTTTCTGGCAGATCATTCCACAAGTCAACCACACGCAGGTTGAAAAAGTTGCGGCGGATAGCCGGTCTTGAGTACTGTTTCTTCAACTTGAGGCAGTGTCCACGAGTCCTGGTGTTATAATCCCATTGTAGTGGGCATGATGTTTTGTAGATGTTGTGGAGATATTTGAAAACTTCGATCATATCTCCCCTCGCCCTTCTATAATACATACTCGGGATTTTAAGACTTTGCAGTCGTTCTTGATATGGTAGGTCCTTTAGTTCTGGAACCAGCTTCGTTGCCCTTCTCTGTATTTTCTCGATGAGCTTAGCATCCTTTTTGTACATGGGGGACCAAGCGACATTCCCATACTCGAGGAGTGGCCGTACAAGAGAGATGTATAAACTTGTGACAGTCGCAGATTGGTCTCAGGGTTTCTTATAAACTGTAGGGGCAGGGGAAAAGGTTAAGGCATGTAGTTTAGATTCAAATGAAATGAAAATCTATGATGCATGTGTATTATCCTCACAACTACAGTCGTTAAATGTCCACTTTTATGTAACGTTTGAGGGTGTGGTTCTGCAAAGCCTCATTTGCATATTCACCTGTCGCGGCGCACCCAGAGGCTTTTTAGTGGGCGCGTCAACAGGATGCCAGGTGTGGTTCTCACGGGAGGAGGAAGCCTGTGTGTGGTGAATGCGGGTATTCAGCGGGATAGTTACGTTTTCTCAGCATGTATATATGTTAAAATGCAATGGGGAAGTAACTGAAAGTAACCGTATGTGGATATTGCATCGACCGACCTGGAAGCACGTCTCCTTGGAGAGGACGCGCACAGATAGAGAGAGATTCTCTCCGACACAGGGTGAGATCGCTCTTTTGTGCCACGCTGGACCTCGTGTTTCCTTTTTTTGTGGAATATAGCCTGAAAAGGCCTACAAACATTTCTGTTTTTGCCGCCGACGGGCGCAGGAGCAACAGCTTTTTTTTGTCAATGAACAATAGCCTGGATTAGGCAGTAAAGACACTTGTTGTGTATAGCAGAGCGGACTGTTTAATGTTGTTTGTGTTGTTTGGCTGGAAAACTGTCAATATAATGGATCCATGCATGAAATCTGTCTCTGTTTATTTTGTTTAAGGAGCAGATAATCCGTTTATTATTTCTGTTTACCTTTATAATATTATTTCATTCAAGAACCCCTTGTGCGTTTAATTAACACAACTATTTTAAATAGTTGATCGTTACAAACTACGTACTACGTCAGAGTCCAAATAAGTGTATGATCTGCGGATCATTGCTAGGATACCATTCGCTTTGTTACTTGCCCGACGGATATGGTCACTAAATGGCAGGGTATTGTCAACATTCACACCAAGGTCCTTTTCATTCTGAGTCTCGGATAGGTTTATAGTTTATGCAAATGTTTGTTTATGATCATTTGAACAATGACAAATATGCTCATGAATATTAAACACAACAACCTCTGAACATTACAAATATTCGCCTCAATTCAACCTGGAACCTCTCTCATACAATAATACTGTGTGTGTGTGTGTCGGCGAAATGCCGCTCCTCTGTTTTCATAACTGCCAAAGCATTAGACTGAAGTTCCCACTGTGGGTCAAAATAATGGCTGTGACTCCGAGGTAACTGTCCTTACTGAGTGAAGTCCAATAGTCTCCGGTGAGTCTTTCTTAAATCCTCTTCTACTTTCGCTGCTTGGACTTCATACAAGTTGAGTATTTTCGACACAGTGGTGGCTCTGGAAGGCAATTCATAAGTGCAGTCGTTGGATGCTACCCGAGTTATATCACGCAGCCCCTCGTCCTCCACAATATGAATTGGCCTGCAAGCTGTCGCCACCCATTTAGCGATCTTTGTTGAAAGTTGCTGCTCGTAGACGTGTCCAGGCGTCTCCCCCGCACACTTTCAAGTGTGGTTTGCTGCAAGCGGGCTGCAGGAGCCGGGCTGTCGGCATCAACAGTGTGCTTGCTTAGATGGTATTTTAAACTCGATGCGCTCTGAAACTACGGGGTGGCCGAGGACAAAAAATCGCGTTAAAATAATTAGTGGCGTTAACTTGACAGCCCTAATTATTATATCGTTTTTGTCATCAACACGATGTTGGTACTCTGGATCTAGAATTATTCAGTAACTACTCAATAACAATTTATTATCAGGCCATTCTTGATTAACTCCTAGCTCCTTTGTAACTAGATACACTTTACAGTACATGTGTTGTACACATGTTGTACAACATGTGTTGTACAACATGTGTTGTACAACATGTGTTTCTCCTGCATTCACTGTCTTATCTTTTCATTTAAATACAGATCTGTGCAGATACCTAATCCATCACAATGAGCGTCATCTCTGCTTTTGTTTCTGTCAGAGCTCAGTTGTTGCTGCCTGGCAGAGCAGACTGTTCAATCTGCACTAACAAGTGAATCAAATCAGAGCTGACTGAATGTTGACTGTGATGAATTATGTATCAGCAGCAGGTGAACTGAAGCTGCCTGAAGAAGGGACATCTCAGGAACAAGTTGGATAATGATCAGGACTGCAAAGTGCACAGGTTTTGTCGTAACCCAGAGGTGTACTGTAACTAAGTACATTTACTCAAGTAATGTACCTAAGTAAGAAATGGAGGTACAATACTACTCTCTAGAGAGGTGCCAGTTCACCTCCTGGGCCCTGCCGAGGTGCCCTTGAGCAAGGCACCGAACCCCAAACTGCTCCTCGGCGCTCTACTTACGCTTGCTGTACCTTTTACTCCAGCTAGATTTATATATTTACTGTAGTTATTAATTAACACAAATATTTGAAACACATTATAATATATTATTATAGTTTAACGTAGTGTATAAAGCGGTGGCGAACCGTTAAGGCCTTCAAGGTATTCAGAGAACACCCTGGAACACTCAGATAAAACAAACAAAAAATCGATTTAATTATATAAATAAAATGTATATAAAATGAATAAATGAGAATGGTATCTGTGTTGTTGATCTGTAATATTACAATGTTACGTTGATTTGTTTGTCCTTCTCGGACCATGCACTACGCGTTTCAGTGGTTTTGTGTTAGAAAAGAAAGCAACCAATCAGATCTTGTTCTGGGTCTCTGGGTAGAATATCCTTCAACCAGGTATTCTACATCCTTGATAGAATGCCCTGGCCGTTACACTGAATGAGAGCGTACGTTTGGACTGACAGTTTGATCAACCAATCATATATTGATTTGTAGCCAATGGGCGTGTTCTTCCAGAGTTTCCCTCGGTTCCAGGGTATTCTAGAAGGCCCGCTAGTTAACTGGCTCGAGACAGAGGATCTAGATGAATGCGACGAAGCAATTCATGCCGTTTTATTGTTTTTAACGTTGAAATGACAAGTGCAACAGGTGAAGATGAAGTTGTTGAGGAATTGTTGTGAGTACCCTTTTCAAGACGACAATTCAGTGAAAAGACGGACATTATAATGCGGCGGCGGGGGGGGGGGGGGGGGGGGGTAGACACGGTTTGCCACTGGTATAAAGTAGTTCCAATAAATTCCATCTTTACCAAGCGCAACATTGAAGTGATGAACACATCATTTTAATAAAATAATAAAATAAATATCTGGTGCTTAAATTGGCCATTTTGCATAACAATTATGTTTACCTTTGTTTCTTAAAGTATTATTTAAATGTCGATACTTAGTTTTACTTTAGTTCAGTTTTGAATGCAGGGCTCTTACTTGTACATGAGTATTTTACAATGTAGCAATGGAACTTTTACTTAAGTAAATAATCTAAGTTATTCTTCCACCTTGGTTTAAACCAGTGATGATGTCCATGTTCACACTTTAAACTTGATATCATTGCTTTCACTAACCTAATACAGCTATGTGAAATCTGTTGACATTTAATTAAAGTCAAAGTTTCAGGTTCTTCAGAGCATACTGGCGTTGGTGTGCATGTGTCACAGAGCCGGCTGTAACCCTGCCCCCTGTGGTCTCTGTGGAATGGTACGTTCCGAGCTGCTACATAAAGGGTCCCCTCTGAGATGGCTGGCCTAACTGCCTCCATCTATGTGCAACTGTAAAATGCACATCTTTTACACACACACTTTCTCGCAGAGTTTGTCTTTGCAGTTAGAAAAACATATAATTCAATATTTTCCTCTGCATGCTGAGGAAAACCGATACAGGCTCAGGGGAAATATTTCTCACACTTTAATTGAAAGGTTTGTGTCAATGGACAAAAGCTTCTCCATGTACTGCATGCATGCTCTGTGCACAGCCCACCAGCATAATGTGCTGAACTTGAACAAATATCACTGCACAACTCCAGAGAGAAGTCTCCCATTTTATTTATATTCTTAGTTGTTTAATCATATGTGCGTGTAAATTAAAAACCTGACCACTGTGAAAATGTTTTATCAAAACCCTAACGCTTACAGTTTATATATTTAAAAAAAAAAAGGATTTATAGCTGGGATTTAATTACATTTTTAAGATGGACATTTTCAGAAACCATGTTATTCTAAATCAGGGGTATTCAACTAAAATTCAACGAGGTCCAGTTTGAGGAAATGTCCCCATGCAAAGGTCCGGAACATCAAAATGTCTAAGTTGCTTCATGAATTAGTGATATATATTGAAGTAGCTGCAGCTTTATCAACGTCTGCATGTAATCAACAACTGACTGCCAATCAAATAAAGAAAGTACAATTCAAAAACAACAATATTTATTGTCAATTAACATTGAACTCTACAGATATACAGTAAATACTGTGGATATGTGTAATGTTCCTCTCGGGCTGCATTTAAAAATAAAATATAGAAAATAAATAAAATAGCTTTTGAAAATATGTGCATCTTAAAAGTGCTTAATTTTAGATAAATAAAATAAAGTGTAGCAGCAGCTTGAGTTTCCCTTTTTCTTTGTTAACCGTTTCACATCATGACTTAACAGTTTCAGCCGATTATAGAACAATATCAGTCTTTACACATCATAACTGTAAGGATGTGCAGTTTTCCCTCCTTCTGCTTCTCTTTTTGTTTCATGTTTGTTTGTATCTGTCTGTCTTCCTGGCTGGGCGTGGCTGACCTACTTTCAGTTCCCGTCAATTCACCTCCGCAGCTGCTACTCATCTTCCTGATTCATCTACTCACCCACACCTGCTTATATACCCGGCTTCCTCATCCAGTATTCACCAGTTCGTCGTCAAAGATACACTGAATCCGTCTACTCCTCTGCCTGCCACGTCCAGCCAACACCACCTCGTCAGCAAACCTCGGATTATCTTCACTACCAGCTCCAGCCTGCTCACTCTATTCAACTCTGATTCCCCGGCTCATCTCACCCGTGTTCCGCTGCAAATCTCCGAACCCCGGCTTCAGCCTGCTCTCTCTGACATCCTCCGGATCTTCAACTACGGACCTCCACTCTCCCCCCCCCCGTAGTAATTCCCCGATCCGGATTATTAATTCCACAGCAGTATTGTTTGAACTTTGAATTGGAAATTAAATTATTTTTGCTTCCATACTCACGTCTCCTCCCTTCCGTGTTTGTATTGAGGGTTCAGCCTGTAAACGCTCTTTGAGCGTAACAGTACGAACTGGTCAATATGAACCCCTCAAACACTGGATCGGATCCCTCCGCTGTTCAGCACGCTCTGACTCATCAGGGAAATCTTCTTGGCCAACATGAACGGTTAATCCAAGTTTTGGTGGAAAGCAATCTTTCCATGACTGAAAGCATCACAAACCTTACTGCCCAGATCTCAACCCTGACATCTTCCGCTACAATCCCTGCCACCTCAAGTCCTCCTCCTGGATCTACTCCATGCCGGGATTTCCACATCACCGACCCAGAGCCTTTTCATGGAGAGGTGGAGAAATGCAAGGGATTCATTTTTCAATGCAATAAGGTATTTCGTCAGCGTTCCTTGACCTTTCCTTCGGATGTAAACAAGATTAATTATGTTTTGAATTTGCTTCGTGGCAAGGCATTAAACTGGGCTGAAGCACTGAGTTCATCTGTGGATTATGACACCCTTTCCTTTAGGCAAGTTTATTTATTTATTTAGAGTTTTTTCTGAACAGTTGTCCATTGTTTTTGATCACCCTGACTACTCCGGCTCTGCTGCTAATCGTCTGCTAACACTACAACAAGGGAATCGAACCGTGGCGGATTACTCTATTGAATTCCGCACACTGGCGGCAGAGGCCCGTTGGGACGAGGCGGCTCTAAGGGCAGTTTTTGTTAAAGGGTTGAAGGATCAACTAAAGGATGAGCTGGCTGCACGAGACGAGCCTGCAGACCTCCAAGCCTTAATTACCCTGGTGTCTCGCCTCGACAGCCGGTTGTGAGAGCGCCGTGTGGAGAAAGCGCAACGTTCTCCTTTTGCTTTTCCAAGTAAACCAAGCTACTCACCCAGATTTGCTCCTTCTGTTTCCACACCCTCTGGATTCACCTCTTCACCTCGCGTGCCTCCTTTGGCTAAGGAGGAACCGATGCAGTTGGGACGTATCGGACTATCTCCTGAGGAACGCCTTCGACGTATGAGGTTGGGTGAGTGCCTGTGTTGTGGCAAGTTTGGCCATCTCGTTGCTGGTTGTCCTGTTCGCCGAAACGCAGAAGCTCGTCAGTAAGTTTGGGAGTCCTGACGAGCTCACTTTCCCCATCTATTGTTGCCCCAACCCTGCGCCAATTTCTCATTCCTGCCAGCCATTGTACAAACTCTCAGACCTTGCCCCTCTCTGCCCTCATTGACTCAGGCGCTGAAGATAGTTTTGTAGACCTAGAACTTGCCAACCAGTTGGGACTTAAGTTGGAATTATTACAGGATCCTTTGACTGCTTATGCCTTAAACGGTCAACGCATCTCTAGAGTAACTCAGCAGTCACAACCTGTTACTCTGATTATTTCAGGAAATCACAGAGAACAAATCCAGCTTAAGGTTATTTCCTCTCCAACTACTCCTTTGGTACTTGGTTACCCTTGGCTTCGCACCCACAATCCTCATATTGATTGGGCTGGAGGAAGGATCATTGAATGGAATCACAAGTGTCACCTTAACTGTCTACAGTCAGCTGTGCCTCCAGTTCCTGTTAACCTGTTACCCGCTCCATGTGTCTCTCCAGATGTAGATTTATCCGGCGTTCCTAACGTTTACCACAACCTGGGTGAGGTCTTCTGCAAGGATAAGGCTCTCTCTCTCCCTCCTCACCGTCCATATGATTGTCCCATTGTTTTGCTTCCTGGGGCTCCGTTACCCACCAGCAAGCTCTATAATCTGTCCCGGCCTGAGAGAGAGGCCATGGAGAAATATATCAGTGATTCCCTGGCTTCTGGAATAATTCGTCCTTCTTCCTCCCCTCTGGGTGCGAGGTTTTTCTTTGTGGACAAGAAAGATAAATCTCTTCGACCCTGTATTGACTTCCGTGGGTTAAATAACATCACAGTTAAGAATAAGTACCCACTTCCCCTGATCAACTCTGCTTTTGAGCCACTCCAAGGTGCCACCATCTTCTCAAAACTTGATCTCAGAAATGCCTATCACTTGGTTCGTATCCGCCAAGGTGATGAGTGGAAGACTGCCTTTAACACCCCCCTTGGCCACTTTGAGTATCTCGTCATGCCCTTTGGACTCTCCAATGCCCCAGCAGTTTTTCAGTCCCTGGTAAATGATGTCGTGCGTGATTATCTCAACCAGTTTGTCTTTGTGTACATCGACGATATTCTGATCTTCTCCAAGAGCCTGGAGGAACATCAGAGACACGTCGGTCTGGTTCTTCAGAGGCTGCTTGAGAACAAGCTCTACGTCAAGGCAGAAAAGTGTGAGTTTCACCAGGAACGGATCAGTTTTCTTGGATACATCATCCGGCAAGGCAGGTTGGAGGCGGATCCAGGGAAGATTCTCGCAGTCTCAGAGTGGCCAGTCCCCACTTCTCGGAAGGAGTTGCAAAGGTTCCTGGGGTTTGCCAACTTCTATCGCCGGTTCATCAAGGATTATAGCAAGGTTGCTGCTCCACTCTCCAGTCTCACCTCTATCAAGATCAAGTTCTCCTGGACCCCTGAAGCTAACAATGCTTTTCTTAGACTTAAGGCTCTGTTCACTTCAGCCCCCATTCTCATCCAGCCTGACTCAAGCAGACAATTTGTGGTCGAAGTTGACGCCTCTGACATCGGAGTTGGCGCTGTTCTGTCTCAGACTTCCGGGCCAAGCAACAAGCTTCATCCTTGTGCTTTCTTCTCTCGCCGTCTCTCCCCAGCTGAGAGAAACTATGATGTGGGCAACAGGGAGCTGCTGGCAGTTAAGATGGCATTGGATGAGTGGCGGCACTGGCTCGAGGGCAGCGAGCAGCCATTCCTGGTGTGGACTGACCATAAGAACCTTGAGTACATTCAATCAGCCAAACGGCTAAATTCTCGACAAGCCAGGTGGGCTCTCTTCTTTGGACGTTTCAACTTCACTCTCACCTATCGCCCAGGTTCCAGGAATACTAAGCCCGATGCCCTGTCCAGATCATTCACGTCTGTGGGTCCAGTCTCTACATCGGACTCTATTCTTCCCCAGAGATGTGTTGTGGGAGTCGTCACCTGGGAGATCAGTAACGCTATCCAGGAGGCACTGTTGGAACAACCAGACCCTGGTAGTGGTCCGCCTAACCGTCTGTTTGTCCCAAACTCAGTCCGTTCCCAAGTCCTGCAGTGGGTTCACAGCTCCCGTTTCTCCAACCATCCCGGTGCCAACCGCACACTCTCCCTTCTCCAAAGACATTTCTGGTGGCCAACAGTCGACAAGGATACAAGGGAATTCGTCTCAGCCTGTACAATATGTGCCAGGGGTAAGGCCTCTCATCAGAAACCTGCAGGTTTGCTCCAGCCCCTTCCAATCCCTAGTCGACCCTGGTCACATATTGCTCTGGACTTTGTCACCGGTCTGCCCCCCTCTCATGGTAATACGACAATCCTAACTGTTGTTGACCGCTTCTCTAAGTGTGCTCATTTTGTTGCTCTACCCAAGCTCCCCTCAGCCCTGGAAACCTCCCAACTTCTCACCCAGCATGTTGTCCGCCTACATGGAATCCCGGCTGACATCGTCTCCGACCGTGGACCTCAGTTCACCTCCCAAGTTTGGAAAACCTTTTGTCGTTCACTTGGTGCGTCGGTCAGTTTAACTTCCGGGTACCACCCCCAGTCTAATGGTCAAACCGAAAGGGCCAATCAGGACCTGGAATCTGCCCTCCGCTGTGTTGTAAACCGGAATCAGAAGATCTGGAGCTCTCATCTGCCTTGGGTGGAATATTCTCACAATTCCCTCACGTCATCAGCTACAGGACTCTCTCCTTTCGAAGCCTCTCTAGGGTACCAGCCACCCTTGTTTCCCGAAGAGGAGATTGAGTTGGCTGTTCCATCTGTCCAGCATCATGTTCGTCGGTGCCGTAAGATCTGGAGAGACACTCGATCTGCCCTCCTCCGGACTTCCGCCAAGAACCAGCAATCAGCCAACCGCCGCAGACTTGTTGCTCCCCTTTACGCCCCTGGACAATCGGTTTGGTTGTCCTCCAAGAACATCCCCCTCCTTACCGAGTCCAAGAAGTTGTCTCCCCGGTTTATTGGCCCCTTCCCCATTGAGCGCATAATCAACCCCTCTGCTGTCCGCCTGAAGCTCCCCAGGATCATCAGGATCCATCCAACTTTTCATGTTTCACAAATCAAGCCAGTTCACACCAGTGACTTGTGCCCTCCGGCCGTTCCCCCTCCTCCCCCCTGAGTCATTGATGATCATGCTGCCTATACCGTGCATCGACTCTTGGATGTTAGACGCCGGGGCAGGGGCTTACAGTACTTGGTGGATTGGGAGGGTTACAACCTGGAGGAGCGTTGCTGGGTTCCTCGATCTCGGATAATGGACCCCGTTATGGTGAGGGATTTCCACAGGGCTCATCCCGAAAAGCCTGGTGGTCGCCAGGAGGCTCCCGTTGAGGGGGGGGGGGGGTACTGTAAGGATGTGCAGTTTTCCCTCCTTCTGCTTCTCTTTTTGTTTCATGTTTGTTTGTATCTGTCTGTCTTCCTGGCTGGGCGTGGCTGACTTACTTTCAGTTCCCGTCAATTCACCTCCGCAGCTGCTACTCATCTTCCTGATTCATCTACTCACCCACACCTGCTTATATACTCGGCTTCCTCATCCAGTATTCACCAGTTCGTCGTCAAAGATACACTGAATCTGTCTACTCCTCTGCCTGCCAAGTCCAGCCAACACCACCTCGTCAGCAAACCTCGGATTATCTTCACTACCAGCTCCAGCCTGCTCAATCTATTCAACTCTGATTCCGCGGCTCATCTCACCCGTGTTCCGCTGCAAATCTCCGAACCCCGGCTTCAGCCTGCAGAGAGCAGGCTGAAGGCTGACATCCTCCGGATCTTCAACTACGGACCTCCACTCTCCCCCCCCCCGTAGTAATTCCCCGATCCGGATTATTAATTCCACAGCAGTATTGTTTGAACTTTGAATTGGAAATTAAATAATTTTTGCTTCCATACTCACGTCTCCTCCCTTCCGTGTTTGTATTGAGGGTTCAGCCTGTAAGCGCTCTTTGAGCGTAACAATAACAATTGAACAGTTTTAAAGTTTCTCTTTCTGTCCCTCTTATATTGCAGTCCCTCACTCACTTTTTTTTGTTCAGTGCGAGAATTGAGCTGGAGCTTGTCCTGCCAGGAGTTTAGATCTGGGCTGAAATTGTGTCAGGGCCATTCTCATACACACATGCAGGTGCTCATTGGTTAGCCTCGGTTAGCCTGCGCTGGAACGATATTTATTTTTATCCTGGTAGACTGATCATATTGGGCTCTGAGACTGCTTATTTGACCTCAGTTCTGACTTGAGAGGGAATGTTTGGTCAAACACTTTGTGTTTTGTCTCAGTGGCGTTTTGGCACTTTTAATGAGCGCCACGGTCTCTGAACAAATAAGACACACTGGTTCTGTGCTCCCAGTGGGCAGGATGAACATGCATGAGTCCACTCAGGGTTAAAAGCTCTGTTCTCACTTTCCTCTTCTTGGAGAGCGCCATGTGTCATTATGTGTCTCTCCCTGTCTGCCGCCAACACGCCTGTTCACTCTCCTCTCCGCTTCTCTCCCTGTATCGCTAATTATTATCTTCCCTCACTTTCCTCTCCGCTTCTCTCTGGCTGCGTCTGAGGTCGATTATTTTCATTTCCTCGGTCTCTGTATCACCGGAAGTTGATTTGTCTGCGCCATCTTGAGTACCATGGCGCTTATTTCTGCTGGAGGAGCGAGGAGCGATAATGGAGGAGCGATAACCGAGGAACCACCAGACCATCCTTCGATGAAATCCTCAGACACTCGCCCCGCCCCCTTACTGTGTATCGCTCACTGATTGGACGATGCAGTGCATGCACTGATCTGATGCTTCTTGACATGAGAGCAGTTTCCCAGCGGAGTGAAGAAAATACATGAAACTCACGAGAGTCACTCCTCAGTTTATACTGTGTTTTGTTTCATTTAGTTACAAATATGTGATATATCTGAACAACAAAGTGGTCAAAAATCATTTTATTCATTTATTGGAAACATTTTTATGATCACTTTTTTCGTTTATACATTTTAAGAATGGCGTTTATCTTTTTTGAGAATGACTTCTTATTTTATTTAATGTATTTGGGTCTACAACAGATTATACAAATGTTTGTGTCAGTAAATGTGTACTAACAGAGGCGGGGGGGTGTGTGGAAATAACGGGGACAGAGCTGCTGTCAGACGATCAGCTGTGCAGCGTCATCACAAACGGACGTCGCTTCACATGACGCTCCGGAGGAAAGGACGTCCCATTGCTCTTAAAACTCATTTCCCTGCTTCTCGTGGTTTCCTTGCGTCTCTCCATGCTTCCCTGGTGGGAGGGACTGGTCGCAGGGAAACGATGCAAGTGAGGGACGCAAGGATTCCATTTAACCGACTAATCCCTTTAAATCTGCTCTTCCCCCTCCGTCAACTGTCATTTCAGGTGACGATATGCAACCCTCCTCCACCCCTTTCGCCTCCTGTCTCCAAATACAGGGCCAAGCTAACCTTCTCCCTTCAGACCGGACCTATCTACTTATTACCACCACCAGTGTCTAGGCCCCGGGCGGTTTCTTCGGAGCGGTTCTTCCCCTCCTGAATGATAATCCTGCAAACCGGGGCCTAATTGCCAAACACCATTTTATTCACCTGTATAATTCTGGCAATCATTATTACATTCATTTGCGTGTCCTGGCAATAAATATGTATTTTATACATCAACCGTCTCTCCTGGTTGAATTGAATCTGGTGAAGGATAATGAAAATAATCATTAGCTGCAGCTATAATTGAAAGACTGTTGCTGTGTTTAACCAAAAATAAAGATTCAACCTCTCTACTTACTAATAAGGTCAGATCAAATAGTGTATTTTGTAAAACATGCTTTGAGAACTTGTCGTATTGTGTTCATGGTCATTAATATTCCCCTCCTGCCATCATGAGGCTGACCCTGCTGATCCAGATCAGAGAGTACACGTCCCTCTGGTTTAGGAAAGCTTTTAACCGGACCACAGTCATGTTGGATCAGATCTGACTGGCTCTGCCTCAGGACAACTGAACCTCCAGGCATTTATAGATTTTTATATCGCCCCATTTAAAAAACCTGGGCTGAGCCAATCAGGTCACAGTATCAGTCCACCAGCAGCGGCCAGTTAACAACCAACAGGAAGTAAGGTGATGATGTCACAGTGGATGGGAAAGCTGCTAAATATATCACACATTTGAATACTTTAAAGGCAAAGACAAGAGAGGGAGGATTTTACTCATCAATGTATTGTCCAAATTGGGTAGACGCAATCCTCTAATGCTGTCATGCTAAATATTTAGCTTGTAGTATATTCCTTTTTTTATTGTGCTATTTTATGCTGTATGAGCTTTAGAAATGCTAACGTGGATTAATAACAATATTGCAGTTGTAATTGTGGTTGATGTATCTTTCTTCAAAAACACAATCTTGCTTATCACAACTTTTTGTTTCTGGTGACGTCATGTGCAACTCTTTGAAAAAAATATTTTCCATTGTTGTTTTTCAGTATTAAGTTTAAGCACATTGTGTGTATTACACTGTGAACCTTTGACCTTCATCTATCGCTCTGAATGAGGCCATAAAAGCTCATCTGGAAGCCCCACACTGCCAGCTATTTTCTATCTTCCACGGACAAAAAGCTTCTGTCAAATCACAAAAGTGTATGAAACCCAGTGACCTCCTGATATCATTTATTGACCCGCAACAGCAGAGTTTAACTGAGCCAGTAAACGCTTCGTCAATGGGATAAAACACCCGTCGATGCTCCATGTTTCTCTCTGATATCCTGTTATCTCTGCTGACCTGGATTCATGCTCCTCTATAATCCGCCAGAGATTCCTCCCATCACAGCAGAGCGAGAAGAGCACATGTGAACTCTGGAGAAATCACAAACACTGTGTGAACATGTCATAAGGTTCTCAGTCCAAACATTACCAATGCTTTTTAGAAATAATGCATCACTAAATAATGAACTACTGCTGGGATATCCTGCAGACAGTTGGAGAAGGACAGGGTTTCATTTGATTTGAATATCCAGGTGCTGGTTCACAGGCCTCATTATGCAGTGAGAAAAGGATCAAATACAGCATACTGGGGAAACCTGGTTCTCAATGAGAACCAGATTGTTTATGTATATGTGTTGATGTATTTAGTAAGTGGAGATTAACAAAAACTAAATTAAAATAGGGTTCACCCTTCAAACTGAACGTTTCATGATTAATTGTTAAAAAATATCTACACTTGCTCACTGGCCAGCTAACGTTAGCAGATACCTGACACGTTACATTGAAGAGTAAAGGAGTCCTTATGGAGTATGGTTGAAGCATTTGACCCGACTCAAATCTAAATGTGGTTTCATAATGATGGAAAGGAGAAAACTCTTATATTGTTCTTCATTTAAAAACAAAAGCTAACAGCGGGGAATTGTTTGAACTGTTGAGCTATGTCAATTGTTCAATAGTGATGATTTAATGAATGTCTATTCAGTTCAAACTTTGGTCTGTGTTTAAATGTCTCTCTTTATTTACAGAGGGACATTAGCAGTGCTGGAATTGGGCCGGTACTCACCGGTACGCAGTACCGGCACTTCTGGTTCTGACCCATGGAGTACCGGCACTTCTTGCTCAGTACCGGCATGCTGGCGGTACTCCGGTACCCATGCACCGTGCCAGTACTCAACACTCTCCCGCCGTTCTTATTATACATCCATATATATATATACAGCCGCCCGGTACTCAGTAGATGCGTCATGAGGTGCCGAACGGACATTCTCATCGCTCTAACCGCTGGAGTTTCACAGCGGCTGTCAGCTGTTTACTCCTGTCATTTAAACAGAACGTGCTGGAGAGGGGGCGGGGCTTATCTTCTCCATGTAAATACTGTGGTGGAAACGACTATGTCAAAATTAACCTATTTGACCGTGATTTAATAGTAATACACGTTTCAAAATAATAATAATAATAATAATGCCGAAGTAACAACATACTGAAAACTGTTAGTAAAACCATGTTTTAATGCTTTACAATTGACATACCTAGATGCACGTGTGTTGTGTTTATGCAGTGCAACTCCCACCCAGTGGGTGGCTATGTAGAGTGATAGAACAGAGCAGGCACGCCCCCGAGAGAAGGAAAGCAAGTCACGTCACAAATTAGCATTTCTAAAATGTTAGCGTGGATTAATAAAAGTGCAAAAAGACAGCGGTTGTCGCCGGAAGAAACTTCAAATACAGAGAATGCTGTGCCTGTGTTGGAAATTGTGTCTGATGGGGAGCTTTCTTTGGTTGATCCTCCTGCTCCAAGTTCTAGTGCATTAGCATTAGCACTAGCTCCGCCGCCTCCTCCAGAGCCTCTAACGTTAGCTGCTGCTGGCGCAACTGCCACCACCAACACCGGGCAAAGCGATGCACCTGACTGCTGGACAACGGACCAGGTGCAATATTTTTGCAAGACCAATGCATGGCTCCTTCTTAAAGATAAGAAGCTAGGATGTCGGATATGCAGAGATGTCAAATCTTTGGGAATACACACTGGACAAGGACTGAAACTGTCAACTGAATGGGGTGAGTGTGCAGTGTCTCATTTCGGTGTTGACAAGGGCAAACAACAAGCTAGCCTGAGAAAAAAAATCAAAGAACATAAAGAATCACAAGCCCATGTAAAAGCTGCTGACATCCTTACATCTGCTTCACGTGAAACTATTCAACATCAAGTGCAGTCTATGCATAAATCTGAATTAGACACCACTATCAGAGTTTTTCGAACGGCATATAAAATTGGCAAACATTGCCGGCCATTCACAGACATGCCAATTGATTTGAATGTACAGAAACTGAATGGGCTGAACGTGGGCAGGGTTTTGCACTCCAATAAAACCTGTGGCGAAATCATCAACCACATAGCTCATGAGCTGAAGAAAAAAATGGCAAAAGACATTACAGAAAACCAAAGAAAACTCTGTGTTTTAGTCGATGAATCTACCACTATTAGTGGTAAAACGGTGCTTGTTGTGTGTCTACGCTCAGCATTAGCTGATGCTGAGCCCGAAACGTTTTTTTGGGAGCTGATCGAGTTGGATGGAACAACGGCTGATGACATCACAAAGGCGTTAATGGAGTGTCTTGGAAGATATTTTAACGAGGACTTTTTAGGTCAGTGTTTCGTTTCTTTTGCATGTGATGGGGCTTCAGTCATGCTAGGGAAGAGAACAGGCGTTGCTACCTAGTTGTGTAGTAAATTCCCAAGCCTGTTTGTGTGGCACTGCTCCAATCATCGTCTAGAGCTGGCAGTTGGGGATGTGGTCAAGGAGGTCTCAGGGCTCAATCATTTCCAGATCTTTTTTGACAAACTCTATTCCTTGTTCCATGCCTCCCCCAAAAATCAGAGGCAGTTAGCGCAGTGTGCGCAAGCAGTCGGACAGCGTCTCCTGGTGATAGGGCGTGTTTTGTCCATCCGCTGGGTGGCTTCAAGTGAAAGGAGCGTCAGAGCAGTCTGGGAAAACTACCGAGTGCTTCATGATCACTTCACAAATGCTGCAAACGACACGAGCAGGGATTCCAGAGACAGAGCAAAGTACAAGGGCCTGGATGATGTGCTCACATCTGCAACGTTTGTCAGCAATCTGGGACTGATGTACGATGCGCTCACAGAGCTCAGCGACCTCTCTCGGCAACTCCAAAAAAGAGAGATGACACTGCCTACAGCAGATAGGCTCTTAACTCGAGAAATACGAGTTTTTGAATCCATGGTCACCATGCCTGGCCCACACATGACTACAGTTCATACAGCTCTAGCTGAGAAGTCCTTCAAGGGTGTTGCCCTGCGTGAGAATGGCAGGCTTGTACAGATTCATGCAGGTCAGTTTTTCCGCAGTATGGTAGAGAATCTGAGACACAGAATGACTTCCACAACCTCCTCTCATGTCAGCACAAGAGAAATCCCATTACATGGCCGGGAGGCCCGGGACAATCAGCTAATCCAGGACATGAAAGTTATCCATCCTGGAAGTTGGCCTGAAGAGGAGTTAGACGTACAGTATGGGGACGTAGAGGTGCTACGTTTGTGCGAAGTGCTGAAAGTGGACAGAAGAGAGACTGTTCAGGGCTTTGGCGAATACAAGGAAACCAGGGCATCCCGTACACCTGCTGCCATGGAGCCTCTACTGAAAGCAGTCCGAACCATCGCTGTCTCCACTAGTGAGTGTGAGCGGGCATTCAGCTGCATGAACGATATCCTTACTGCAAAAAGGAATGCTCTCTCTGTCAGCCGACTGTCCAGCCTGGTTTTCATTAAATGTAATGGACCATCACTAGGACAGTTCAATCCGGAACAGTATGTGAGGTCCTGGCTGGCAAAGGGAAGGAGAAGTGCTGATGAAAGAGCCTGTCCAGCTCCAGCCCCTGATACTGATGTCCCCAAGGCCTTCTGGAGCCTTTTCTAACAATGTGAAGTATATTGCAAAGCAGCTCACCCAGTGAGAAGACTTTTGGCATAATGTGCCGATTTGTACAGATCCTGGAGATAGAAGGACTTCAGACCAACCAGGGAGTTATCTGATCAGCTTGGTGTTCAATGTAACTCTTTACCATGGCTCAGACTTTGTTACTTGCAGTTACAGTTTCTCATTTTAGATTGTGCAAATGTTGCATTTGTTTTTACATGTTCTTTGTTCATGCTCTTTATCATTTTTCTGAGTTGGAAAGTTAGATTGCATCATAGTTTACTTTATACATATTTGTATTCTTCAGTGGTGAAGTATATTGCAAAGCAGCTCAGCCATGACTTTTGGCACTTATTTTCGTTTTTCGTTTTCTGAGTTGGAAAATTAGATTGCATTCAAAATGTACAGAAATACTTAATTTTGTTAAAGCTTTTTATAAAAAATGCTTCTGACCAGAGCTTTGTTTCCTTGTCATTAATGTTGAACACCACCAGAGGGGCTCTCACCTGAAAGGTCTCTGCTTCATGTGTCTTCAGCAGAAGATCTAGACTTTGATTGCTATATTTTCAGTTAATATTGACCTTACTGAGCTTTAGCCATATCCGCTGCCTATCATAAAAAATGTTAAGTACAGTGAACCTTTCTAAAATATACAGTAGTAAAGAGACAAACCCACCAGCATTATAGTAGCCAAATTCTTGTTTGTGGGCTGTATATATAAAATTGACTTGAAAAAGTTGCTGATTTTAGAGTACTGGCACCTTTTTCATTCCAATTCAAGCACTGGACATTAGTACTATGTTGTTTCAAACATTGCAACAGCATTATGTTTTAAATCAATAACATATTAATTCTTAATCAAACAAAATAAATGCACAGAAATACAGGACAGGATAAACACATTTCATGAATCTAATGAACATGAACAGCCCAGCTGCTGGGGCAAAGGCAGGAACACGTGGTCAAAGGCTGTTTCCACGGCTGGATCATGTTCTCTCTTTAACATGACACCGGTCCACTGCTGACATCATGAAGAGGTGATCTATCTAATACATCTAACATTTTATATAATAATAATAATTATAATATTAATAATAATGATCAGATTAAAGCAATGGGAAGGTTTGGAAGTGCCACCTCATTGTGTTCATAATAAATACGCTGTTCAGTGATCTTCCTCACTGTCACACACTCTGACGTCGGAGAGCATTCTGTGTGTGAACCCCTGACCCCACATACACACACACGGTGGACGGAGAGATGGGAGTTTAGAGGGCACTGCATCCTGATCTTATCTCTACTCGTCTTCTCTTCCTGTTGGTCCAGAGGCCAGACTTGAGCTCAGGATGTTCACAGAAGTTTTCAGTGTGGTCAGTGGGTTACATGGTGACATGAAGACGCCCTGAGAGTGAGACAGGCCACGTCTGAATGATCAGAAACACAGAGAAGAAACTGGGGTGTTGAAGCTGCAGTTTGTTTCACCAGTTTCAGAGATCAGGAATCGAAAGACATTCTATATGTGTTCTGTCATCCAGCGAAAAGACCAACACAAACGATATATCCCCCCACTGAGTGTGTATCAAAGCCTGATATGGCTTATGTTCTGTCCCAGTTACATGAAAATAATACAGAAAAAGACCCCAGGAAGTTTCCAGTAAATGTCCACATCCTTTATGTTATTGTCCGTGAAGTATTCATATATATCAAAGCCATATGTTATCTTATAACTATGTGCCATTGAGCCCCACGTTTTGTTTAAGCGTATCAATGAGCCTCACTAGATGAAATGCTCTTTCATGACCATGAACACACACACTGAACAAAGTCTTACTTGAGTAATGGATAAATGGCTGCCCTGCCTCTCTGGATGATTCAGCCAACACAAATATGAAAGACTCCTCCCACCCTGAACAACCATCCTCTGCTTCCTGGAAGACATTATGTCTATCACAAATTGAACAAACAGACTAAAAAACAGTTTTTCCCCAAGAGCAATAAGAGAACTGAATAACTTGAGAACACTAAACTAGCTCAACAGCGCATACAAACACACATTTATTTCTGTATTCATTTATAGAATGGAAATCAACTCACTCAGTATGCAAATGTGACTACCTGTCTGTATCTGAACACTGTGATTTGAACTCATACTAATGTATGTATGCTTTAATGTCAAAGTCAACTTTATTGTCAATATCTCTGATTGTCCTGGATCCTCTATCCTGAGTCCTGGATACTCTATCCTGAGTCCTGGATCCTTAGTCCTGGATCCTCTATCCTGAGTCCTGGATCCTCTATCCTGAGTCCTGGATCCTGAGTCCTGGATCCTCTATCCTGAGTTCTGGATCCTTAGTCCTGGAACCTCTATCCTGAGTCCTGGATCCTCTATCCTGAGTCCTGGATCCTTAGTCCTGGATCCTCTATCCTGAGTCCTGGATCCTCTATCCTGAGTCCTGGATCCTTAGTCCTGGATCCTCTATCCTGAGTCCTGGATCCTTAGTCCTGAGCCCTGGATCCTTTATCCTGAGTTCTGGATCCTTAGTCCTGGATCCTCTATCCTGAGTCCTGGATCCTTAGTCCTGGATCCTCTATCCTGAGTCCTGGATCCTTAGTCCTGAGTCCTGGATCCTCTATCCTGAGTTCTGGATCCTTAGTCCTGGATCCTCTATCCTGAGTCCTGGATCCTTAGTCCTGGATCCTCTATTCTGAGTTCTGGATCCTTAGTCCTGGATCCTCTATTCTGAGTTCTGGATCCTTAGTCCTGGATCCTCTATTCTGAGTTCTGGATCCTTAGTCCTGGATCATGGATCCTTAGTCCTGGATCCTCTATCCTGAGTTCTGGATCCTTAGTCCTGAGTTCTGGATCTGAGTCCTGGATCCTCTATCCTGAGTCCTGGATCCTTAGTCCTGGATCCTCTATTCTGAGTTCTGGATCCTTAGTCCTGGATCCTCTATTCTGAGTTCTGGATCCTTAGTCCTGGATCCTCTATTCTGAGTTATGGATCCTTAGTCCTGGATCCTGGATCCTCTATCCTGAGTTCTGGATCCTTAGTCCTGAGTTCTGGATCTGAGTCCTGGATCCTTAGTCCTGGATCCTCTATCCTGAGTCCTGGATCCTTAGTCCTGGATCCTCTATTCTGAGTTCTGGATCCTTAGTCCTGGATCCTCTATTCTGAGTTCTGGATCCTTAGTCCTGGATCCTCTATCCTGAGTCCTGGATCCTTAGTCCTGGATCCTCTATTCTGAGTTCTGGATCCTTAGTCCTGGATCCTCTATTCTGAGTTCTGGATCCTTAGTCCTGGATCCTCTATATTCTGAGTTCTGGATCCTTAGTCCTGGATCCTCTATCCTGAGTTCTGGATTTGAGTCCAGGGCTGCAGTCGAATAGTCCATTTAGCTTAGGAACCTTCCTAACGGAGTGAAATGACCCGGAAGTCCCTCACTGGCAGCCATGATAAGTGCCGTTCCAATTCTCCAAATGAAAGGAAAGGAGGTTTCAAACTTCCTTTATAACCTCCTTTAGCTTAGGAACCACTGGACCTCCCTAACCGAAAGGAGAGGAGAAAATGCTGCCCCACAATGCCTTGCAGCCGCAGCATTTGCCGTCACACAACAGTCGGCCGTTCACGGAAACAACCGATTATGACGGAGAAATTATATCATGAAAGTTACGGTGCTGATTAAGCTTTTTAAGTTGCCAAAGTGCTTTGTTTTGAACGTTCATCAGTATTATAATCAAAAAGAGAAATATGAACGTTAGTTTTTACTGAAATGATCAAATAAAGTCAACATTGCACAGTCTTTACTGAGCTGTGTGGAGTTTGTTCAACTTTTAAAAGATGTTTGAATGGTGATATACACAGTGATAGATGTTAAGGACTAACGTTTATAATAAATACATTTGTATTGATTTTAAGATATTTTCATCAATCATACGTATTGGGATCATTTGTATTAATGTGGACCGGAGGGACGTGTTGTCCACGTTCATAAAGCATAAAGCAACAGCATCAGAGCATGGTGCAGAGTCTCTAGATGAGTTTACAGTAGTCCCTAGTTCTTATCCAACACGTTCTCACTCCCAACCCGTCACATGTTGACGGTCGGTCAGGGCCCCTCCCCGTCACTCTATTACATACAGGGTACCCCTTGAGAGTCAGTTGTCAACGGGCAGGGCGTCCCATAGATCTTCATAGACCTCCCATAGCGTTGATAATAGACGCCATGAGAACGCTCCCCGACGGTCGGTTGTTATTGTCAATATTAATATAATAACTATTTATTTTTTAATGGTCACACTCGATTTCGCCAATTTTCTTGTTGCCCCAGCTGGTTGACACCTCTTTTAGCAGAAACAAAGGCTACATTAATGTATTAAATCGATGTTAATCCATGTGTGTGGTTGTGGAATTAATGGACGCCGTTGTGCGATTGCGTTGACAGGCAACGCAATTTACTACACACTTTACACACTACAACCCTAATTATATTTAAATACATTTTAGAAGGCCTTACGAAATACTTTAATGTACATTTAAATGTAAATGTGAAGGGATGTGTGTAATGTGGTGATTGACATTATTCACCCACGGATCAATGGGTATTGTTTAAAATACCCATAGATGTTAAACATTTTTTTTTACAAATAATACTTTATTCCGAGTGTGCTTGCTTTTCTCTTTGAAAGTCATCACATAACGGCATTGTAATACACGGTTCGGCTGCATTAAATATTTTACATATCTGCCGTAGTTCTCTATTTATAGAGCCCTGATGAGAAGACTTCTAGACAAACAGGAAGAACTGCCTCCAACACTGAAAACGTGACGTGGATCATAAATATATCAGCAATTAAACAAAATCTTCAATTTCTCTTCACAATATAAGTCTCCTTGCAGTATCAACACTAATTCGGCTGACTTTTATATTTGATCCAATCGGTATATTGGTATATTTACACCATAACGGTGCACAGCTGATAGAAAGGGACACCTGGTGGTTAAAGCACGTTATTGAAATGTATTCTTTTTATTATTAGATATTAATAGGAGACACAGACAGACAAACTAATAAGGCTTTATTTAAACATTAAATAATACTTTAGGTTAAGGTCTTATTTTGAAAAAGAAAAAAGCTTTGGGGGTATAAATATTAAGCCTGACAAAGTACTAATATATTGCTTTCCTGCAATGTTAACTACTGTATGTTTAAGCACTTATTTTAACTGATCTTATACATATGTATTATACTTTTATAAGATGTATGTAGATAGTATAATAAATGTGCAGAATAGGACAGTTTAATGGTGGAGGTACACACATATTGATAGATGTCTTGTAATGCACTGTTGAGGAACCTGCGACCCAAGTTGTTAATCTCCGACCTTGTCAGGTATTGAACAATCAATAAATAAAGAACACAGAATTATTAAATATAAAACACAGAATTTGTGTGATTATACTAAATGATTTACAAATAAACACCACTGCATATTTACAACTGTTACACATGCTGATTTAACGCAAATGTTTCCAACTTGGGATCAATAAAGTATATCTTATCTTGAGATGATCGATGGCTACTGCCATATTTGCAAAATGTGCCTCTGAACCTTGACAAGTGCATGTTTCAGGCTTATCAATTAACAACAGGAGGGGTCACAGACATAAGACCAGCTGTTAAACAAAGCTCTTCTGACCTTAACTGTCATGTGGGTATATATTAATGCTGCCCATTATGGGCACAAGCAATTTTCACCCATTTATTAATTATATGTTTTAAATGTGAGTGTTTCCTATCCCCTAAACCTCCAGGGATGTACACAGTTTAATACTGGCAACTTCTTATTATGGGAAATACGAAAACGTCTTTTAAAACTACAACTCCCAGTAGAGACGTGCCATAGAGCATGTTGCGAAACACACAATAGTGTGTAGTTACTACACAGTTACTACATGTGTAGTTCTGGGGACGGGGTGGGGGACGGGGTGGACCCGTTCAAATCCAGTTTAGGACAGTCTGCCGTGGTTCCATCCCATTTCAAAGTGCTGTTCGACGCTCGGCGTAACCCTCGGAGCACACTCAAACATCCAATCAGAGCTTGATGACTATCACGGGGTTTGTCAAGCGAAGCGGAGAGAATACTTACTTCCGGGTGTAAAATTCTCTAAAGCCCTGACGGACTCCAACTTGTGTTTATTAATCAAACAAATAAATAAACACAAGGATAATGATGTGTTATTGTTGAGTAAATAACAGTGTGGTTTAGAAAATAATACAAAATTAGAAGGAAAAAACGATGAAACAATACAGATTTCAGTTTTCTGAGCCCCTACTCTCCCCATAACTGACGGCAACAAAAGTCCTACATTATTCAATTAAAATAAAGAAGTAAACACAATAAGTTTGGCTTGACATTGAGTAAGAAAAAGGTTGATAAACGTTGTGAGAATGGATCTGCGGAGAGCATTTCGCCGCAATCCCAACTCGTCTATTACCAACGTTCAGGGAGCTCTATGCAAGTCAATGGGACGCCCTGCCCATTGAAAACTGACGCGCAAGGGGTACCCTGTACGTAATAAAGTGACGGGGAGGGGCCCTGACCGTCCGTCAACATGTGATGGGTTGGGAGTGAGAACGTGTTCTCATATTAAACATCCATGTTGTAGTCTGCTGTATAGAAAACTGTAGTTTCCAGTTTCCCCACAGCAGCAGACGCACATTCATGACGTCCGCTGGCGCATCATAAACACGTCGGATAGTGAAAGTGCAGTCGGATTCTCTAAAGTACCGCAGTCTCTTTTCCTAAGTCCTTTTGAATTCTCCTATCCACTTAACCCTGTGACGTTTCACTCAGAGGTCAAGGAATAGACAATAGGGTTAGACGTTAGGAGCTGATTTTTGGATTATCCGACCGCAGCCCTGGACTTCGAGTCGTGGCTGAACCTGTCTCTGCGGTCCTGCCAGACTCATCATACTACTTCCCTGATGGCTCCCACAGGATTGCTGACATCCTCGTGGATTCATCTTCTTATTATAGACACATGCATTTCCAAACATTTGGTCTACCTACGCTGTAAAATGTATTATCTCTTCGATTTACACACGGCATCTATTGCACGTCTGTCCGTCCTGGGAGAGGGATCCCTCCTCTGTTGCTCTCCCTGAGGTTTCTCCCATTTTCCCCTTTAAACTGTGGGTTTTCTCCGGAAGTTTTTCCTTGTACGATGTGAGGGTCTAAGGACAGAGGGTGTCGTATTGTCATACTGATATTCTGTACAAACTGTGAGGTCCACTGAGACAAATGTAACATTTGTGATATTGGGCTATATAAATAAACATTGATTGATTGATTGATTGTGTTACAAACAGGGTGAACAAAATACAGATATATATATATATATATATTAGTGCTGTCAAAATTATCGCGTTAACGGCGGTAATTCATTTTTTTAATTAATTGCGTTAAAATTAGGGCCGGGACTTTAACGCGTTAATTAAGATTAATTAATTACACAAAAATTAACGCGTTAAAAAAATTAACGCATTTTAATCGCACTTATTTTTGCACCGCGGAACTTTTCTCACTGGATGAGTTTCAGGCGTACCGATTATACTGGAGCACCAACTAACGTTCATGACTTCAGACAACAACAAACCACAGTGAACAACAGTGGGATATGTTGTTTTAAAAAACGGACGGATGGAAGCGTCGATAAGAGCACGGTTGTGTGCAAATTATGCAAAAAGGAATTCGCATATCACCGCAGCACATCAAGCCTCAAGTATCACCTCAATGCAAAACATATAGCAGCTAGCGTGGAAGCTAGCGTGGACGTTAGCCTCTTTTATCGCGTTCACACCAAAAAGAGCCGGTACTAAAATTAGTTCATGAGAACCTTTTTACCCCCACGAAAGTCCCTGCTAGAGAGCAGAGAGCTGCTAGAGAGCAGGGACTTTCGTACGGCTCTCTTGTGAGAAAAGAGCTATATTTCTGATTGGCTGGGCGGATTGCAAACCACGCCCCGTAAAACTCCCAAAAAGTTTTGTGAATTTTATTATCCTCGCATTAGCATTATTAGCATTAGCCCGGCGCAGAAACGCAGAGAGACTAATTTATGGCAACACAAAATAAAACATGGGAGCGGTGGAGATGAGGAGGTGTCGGCGTTCTGGCGATTTACTCGGAAGGCTGCTGGGACTCCCAGCAGCTTCTACTGAAGCCAGTCCCCAACTCCGGGGACTTTGGGCGGCAGTATACGCCGTGAAGTGGTTTGCGGCCTGCCAGTAAACCCAAAGCAGAAGAAGAAGAAGTGACGTCAGCGGCTTCATTTGCCTAATCCACCCCCAAATTCAAAGAGTTCTCATGAACCTTTGTGGGAAAAGTACTGCGGTGTGAATGTGCCTAATGGTATACTAAAATCCATGTGAAAAAAATTGCTTCTCACTGTTCTCAGGTCAAATATTTATATGTGATTAAAAATGCGATTAATTTCGATTAATTAATTACAAAGCCTCTAATTAATTAGATTAATTTTTTTAATCGAGTCCCGGCCCTAGTTAAAATATTTAACGCATTTAACGCATGTGCAGAATGGCCCGCCCCATACGTGCCACCAGTGGCAGCGCCAGGGTATGGCTGGGGTAGGCTACACCCATACCAAGAAATGGCTAAGCCCCACCATGAAAAATGATGTTAAAGGAAGCAAAATAAAGTCTGCCAACTCGCACGGAGTAAATTGCACAGACAGCAGTTAGTAAGATTGATTTCAGTAGCCACGGTTTTGAAAACTTTTGTCACGTAGTGATCGTCTTCTCAATAGAACATCTTTGATAACGGCGTGGTGTTGTTGCAGGAAGTCACGACGGAGAATACTTTTGCTGTAGTACAGGGGTGCACATAACTGGTACGCAGGTTATGTGCGTAATCTCTCTGAAATGCGTACCGTCACTTGTGTCACAAAGCGCATTTGCGTACCGACGTACTTGTGAAGCTTTTCCAGAAGGCGGTTAGATCACCGGACGACAGAGTCGGTCTCCGTGTGCACAGAAAGGGCTGCTGTTAACGTCGGTCTGTTAAACGGAATTGTTCCAAAACTACGCCAACCGGCTGCGGAGGGAGACTCCCCCCCCCTTCACTGCAGAACTGCGCTAAAACAGCTGATCACAACGTTCACACTCTGTGGTCACGAAGTACTCCACTAGCCCCCCCCTCTGTCGACTTTCCTGAAGTACTCCCCCGTTGATAGAAATCAACACGTAATGAATTAAGACCCCACGCTTTGATGATTGATAGGTGTGTGGGTTGTCTTTCATTTTGACACGCAGAAAAATGTTATAATAAACATAGATACTGTATGTTAAATGGATATATCCGCCTTCTTTCATTTATCTTTCCATTCCCACAACAATATACATAAAGAAATGGCATATTTTGGACATAGTTCGAATGGTGATTAATCATGATTAATTAATTTTTAAGCTGTGATTAATCTGATTAAAAATTGTAATCGTTTGACAGCCCTAATATATATATATATATATATATATATACAAACATACACAAAATGTATGCATGTAAATATTTTTTGTATTATTGCTTGTTGATATGTGGATATGCACTGACAGGATTGCCTTTTAATTTAGTTGTACCTGTACAATGACAATAAAGATATTCAGTTCAATCTCTGGCTTATATAGAGAGGCGAAGTCACGCCCATCTACTTCCGGTCCATGGGACCTTATTTCGGAAAAATAATGTATTGAAGTCAATGGAGAGAGAAAACGTATCTTTCGATCCCGTTTGAATTGTGCCATGAATTACACATATGATGTTTGTCAATCTTAAAAAATTATTTCCATGTCAAAAAAGTCACAGTTTGTCATAAAACTGTTGAAATATAAGACTATGAAAAATACGCAACTAGAAAGACTACAAATCCCAGAGTTGCGTAAGTGATGTCACAATTGTTTTCCTCCACTAAGAGATCGCTAAGATTAGCGCCATATAGATATAATTTATCTAGCAAATCAAATCAAGTTTTATTTATATAGCACATTTATAAACGATCGAGCCAAAGTGCTGTACATATAATAAAAATAGCCTACAGTAGAGACACTTTACAGCAAATACAACAGCACAGATTGTTCAGAATATCAGTATGAGAAAAACGACACCCTCTATCCTTAGATAGCTATATGGCGATGGCTAAAATAAGATAATTTTAACAATATGCCTGTGTGCTTAGTACCAGGTTGTTATCATACCAGCAATGGGTCTTGCTCGTTCTTTCGCTTACCGTCTGATGAAAGGACCAGAGGCCTGTACTACGAAGCTGGTTCAACCTAACCTGGATATGTTTGAGTTAGCCGGTTGGCCTAATCCAAAACATATGCGCTCTCGCTAAACGGTACTACGACACGGGTTATCAAGTGGATCGCTCAAGCCAGCCATGTCCTATCTAGTTAGGTGCGCGTTCACATGAAAGGGGTGGTATTTGGAGCATTCGACCAATCACAAACATGGAGAAGCATACTGACAGCGCAGCGTCATACTTCCTGAATGAAAAGTCAACTATAATATTAGACATATGAAGAAGTTCAACTTTAAACATCCATGACTTAAACACTTGATCCAGGATCAAAGCCACATAGCTGCACCTGCAAGGTGAATACAGCTGGTAACAGAACAAGTGTTTGAATGCGTACATTAACAGGTTTATGATATCACTGCCCCGTCTAAAACACGAGTGGATCTGACTTTAATTACATTTGTCTCGAGTGTTTCGTCAACTTAATATGTTGCTTAAAATAATACTTCTGCATACAGTTTGTGACACTGAGTGTTGCACGGCCAGATACGGCTCAGCTGACTCAGATAAGGAGATATATGATACATTATGAAGTGATATGCCGCGGACTGTACTTAATGTTACTCTGATCCGGTTACTTATGTTGTGGCAGATATTTAAGTAAACTTTCTTAACGCTAATGTTATAATAGTCAGATTGCTCTGAAGATGGGAGGTGATATTCTATTAATGTTCACGTTCACACAGTCGGTGATTTTTGCCGGCCGTCTTTCCTGCAACGGCAGCTTTTCTGTATTTTCTTTCTCCTGTAATATGACTTGATCGCTTTAAACTCCGCACACTGAGCTCTGATTGTTCAGCAGGCAGTGCTTTCACTGAGTTGAGCTCTTAGCCTGCAACCTAACCTGCTCCGGAGCAGGTTAGCCGCACAGCATAAGTTACCATGGAGATCTAGCTGGATCAAGTTAGCTACCTAGCTAGTAGCTAGCACATTAGTTAGCATTACAGCCTTGTCATTTTTATTAGCCTTAATATGAAGTAACATTAAGTAACCCAAAATGTTAAACAGTAAGAGTAGTAGTCATATTTCGTGAACCCTTTGAAGAGTACTGTCACCGGTGTGATCATTCTATAATACACAATTTAAGCCCGGGGGAGAAATGCTAACGCTAACGCTACATTAGCATCTGCGATCTTTTCTACTTCATGCTATCTGCACAAATGGTTGACATTAAACATTAAAAAGACCAGGCAGTTCAGAGAGAATCAAAGGAAGGCAGACAGGCAGCTTTGCATGACATTCTTCTGGAGGTGTTTCATTGTGGTGATAGTGAGGGTAGTCAATCGTTTTGTTGACAAGACAGTAGTGACGGCCATCTTGGTGACGTGTGTTGTTGTGCGAGACCAGAGATGTAGTTCATTGAGCGTTTCACACAAACAAATGTGTTACTTCACAGTTTTATGACACATTTAAAAAATGTTGACTTGCAAAATTATCTTTTAAATTGACAAACATCATATGTGTAATTCGTGGCACAATTCAAACGGGATCGAAAGATAATCTTTCTCTCTCCATTGACTTCAATACATAATTTTTTCGAAATAAGATCCCATGGAGGTCCACCGGAAGGGGAGGGACTTCGCCACTCTATTCTGTGTCCCTGACATTACAACATCATAACAGCTCCACTGTGTGACACTCATACAACTCACTCACACTGTTGCAGTCCATTCATTAGCTGTGTGTGTGTGTGTGCATGTGTGTGTACATGTGTGTGTGCATGTGTGTGTGTACGTGTGTGTATGTGTGTGTATGTCTGTGTGTGGTCGGTGTGTGCATTATAAGGCTCATGGGGAAAGACTAGATCAATTACAGAGATAGAACAGCAGATGAAGAGAAAGACCTGTTGACCTTTGACCCTCTCCCCTCCCTCCCCTTCTCTTATCTTCTGTTCCTCTCCCCCCCTCCAATCCTCTTTTCTACCTCCTCCCCTTGTCTCTTCTTCTCCTCTCATCACGTCGTCCTCCCTTACACATCATTCACTTCTTGTCTCACCCCTTTTCTGCTCTCCCCCTCCACCCTTCCCTCTATTGTTGTTGCTACGGCGACACCTCTCCTCTCATTGTTTTGTCTCCCTTTCTCACCTCCTCCTTTGCCCACTTGTCTCCTTGTTTCTTCTTTTCCCCTCCCTTCTTTTATTGTTTCCTCCTTCCCTTCTCCTCCTCTCATTTCCCCCTCTCTCTTCTCTTCTTGTTGCCGTGGCGACGCCTCCTCCTGTCCCATTGTCATTGAGTCAGTATGAATATTTAACACATCCCGGCGTCCCTTCACGTCATCTCCTGTCGTTTATCTCTCTGCCTGTCACCCTCTCCTCCCAATCTTCTCTTTTTTTCCCCATTTTCATGTCTGCACCGCTGCTTCCTCACCCTTTCCTTTTTTCCTCACTCCCTTCCCTTCCTGTATTTCCCTCCCTCATATTTGTCACTCCCCTCCTTCATCCATATTTCTTATCTCATTCTCCCATTTCTCATCTTCCTCTCCTTATCTAATTTTCCTCCACCTCCTTCCTCCCATTTTCTCTGTCTTATACTTTCCTCTTCTTCCATATCCTTGTGTGTCTTTCTCCTTTCCTCCACCTCTTATTTAGTCACCCCCCCATTATTTTCCTACTACCTCCACTCCACACTTTTCCACTCCTTCCGTGTCCTTTACGACTCCTTACCTCTCTTCTATCTTCCTCCTTCTCTTCTTCCTCTCCTCAGTCACAGTCACAAATGAACTCTGTTTTATTCTACAGCTGAAAGGCCACCAGCACACTAAAGAGTGGAAACAGTGTGTGTGAGTGTGTGTGTGTGTTCCACCCTCTAACTGCTGTTCTCTCTATTTGTCTCTCCTTTTTTCCTGTGTTCCCTCAGCTCCACCAGCCTCCACCTGCAGACCCTGTCAACATTTCCCCAGGGGAGAGCTGCCCCCCCCTCTCTGCCTGGTGTTTCCTCTTGGAAAGACACAAGGTCAGAGCCTAAATGCAAACATATTTACAGTGGGGCAAAAAAGTATTTAGTCAGCCACCAATTGTGCAAGTTCTCCCACTTAAAAAGATGCGATAGGCCTGTAATTTTCATCCTAGGTACACTTCAACTATGAGAGACAAAATGGGGGGAAAGAATCCAGGAAATCACATTGTAGGATTTTTAATGAATTAATTGGTAAATTCCTCGGTAAAATAAGTATTTGGTCACCTACAAACAAACAAGATTTCTGGCTCTCACAGACCTGTAACTTCTTCTTTAAGAGCCTCCTCTGTCCTCCACTTTGTTAACTGTATTAATGGCACCTGTTTGAACTCGTTATCAGTATAAAAGACACCTGTCCACAACCTCAAACAGTCACACTCCAAACTCCACTATGGCCAAGACCAAAGAGCAGTCAAAGGACACCAGAAACAAAAGTGTAGACCTGCACCAGGCTGGGAAGACTGAATCTGCAATAGGTAAGCAGCTTGGTGTGAAGAAATCAACTGTGGGAGCAATTATTAGAAAATGGAAGACATACAAGACCACTGATAATCTCCCTCGATCTGGGGCTCCACGCAAGATCTCACCCCGTGGGGTCAAAATGATCACAAGAACGGTGAGCAAAAATCCCAGAACCACACGGGGGGACCTGTCAATGACCTGCAGAGAGCTGGGACCAAAGTAACAAAGGCTACCATCAGTAACACACTACGCCGCCAGGGACTCAAATCCTGCAGTGCCAGACGTGTCCCTCTGCTTAAGCCAGTACATGTCCAGGCCCGTCTGAAGTTTGCTAGAGAGCATTTAGATGATCCAGAAGAGGATTGGGAGAATGTCATATGGTCAGATGAAACCAAAATATAACTTTTTGGTAAAAACTCAACTAGACGTGTTTGGAGGAGAAAGAATGCTGAGTTGCATCCAAAGAACACCATACCTACTGTGAAACATGGGGGTGGAAACATCATGCTTTGGGGCTGTTTTTCTGCAAAGGGACCAGGACGACTGATCCGTGTAAAGGAAAGAATGAATGGGGCCATGTATCGTGAGATTTTGAGTGACAACCTCCTTCCATCAGCAAGGGCATTGAAGATGAAACGTGGCTGGGTCTTTCAGCATGACAATGATCCCAAACACACCGCCCGGGCAACGAAGGAGTGGCTTCGTAAGAAGCATTTCAAGGTCCTGGAGTGGCCTAGCCAGTCTCCAGATCTCAACCCCATAGAAAATCTTTGGAGGGAGTTGAAAGTCTGTGTTGCCCAGCGACAGCCCCAAAACATCACTGCTCTAGAGGAGATCTGCATGGAGGAATGGGCCAAAATACCAGCAACAGTGTGTGAAAACCTTGTGAAGACTTACAGAAAACGTTTGACCTCTGTCATTGCCAACAAAGTGTATATAACAAAGTATTGAGATGAACTTTTGTTATTGACCAAATACTTATTTTCCACCATAATTTGCAAATCAATTCTTTAAAAATCAGACAATGTGATGTTCTGGATTTTTTTTCTTTCTCATTTTGTCTCTCATAGTTGAAGTATACCTAGGATGAAAATTACAGGCCTCTCTCATCTTTTTAAGTGGGAGAACTTGCACAATTGGTGGCTGACTAAATACTTTTTTGCCCCACTGTATATATTTTTGCACATTTTACAGACAGAAATGTTTTAATGTATGTCTGCTTATTAGTGCTGAACGATTAATCGATTTTAAATCGGAATCGCGATTTTAAATCATGCGATTATGAAATCGCAAAGCCTGCGATTTTTTTTTCAATTTTTTTTTCTTCAATTTTTTCTTTTTTTTTTGTGTGTGTCAGTCATCCACACCAATCAGAAATGCTGTGCTCCACATGTACCAGCCATTGTTAATCAATCAGAAGTAGCCCATGATAGAAGGTGATAGACAGATTGATCCAATCACATGTCAAGTGCTTTTGAAAGTGCCTGCCCTTTCCAAATGGCTTCCAATGGAGCTTTAGATGCTTTGGTGAAACCAACCATCTGAGTCAGGTTAGTAATGCTCCATCACATGCTTCTATTACAGGGTGAATCTTAAACTAAAGCTTGACTTTAAAGCAACCCAACAGAAGTTTCATGTAAGTTTAGTTATTTCACTCGTAGCTCGGGCTGCGGGGGGTGCTAGAGACGGGAGTACGTTGATACGACCTTCCTAGCCGGAGTTATGGCCGCATTTTACAATAAACTTCCGTTGGGTCGCTTAAAAACAAATATAGCAATTCGAATCGCAATATTTGTCAGAAAAATCGCAATTAGATGTTTTCCCAAAATCGTGCAGCCCTACTGCTTATATTTTTATTTTCTTAATCTAGTATTTTTCTTATTTGTTTGTGTAGTTTCTTAATATTTAGGTGCGGAGAGCTGAGCGTAAGAATTTCATTGCACAGTGCAACTGCCCGTTAAACTGTACATATGACAATTAAATATCTTGAATCTTGAATCTGAGCTGTGTGTCCATGTTTGCTTTCATGCCTCCTAAATGTTGTTTTTGTTCAAGTCTGTCTTTTTTCATGGTTTGGGAAACTGCATTATACAAAAAGCTGCAGATTGATTATGTTTTTTAAAGTATACTTGCATTTGAGAGAAAACCTTGAGTGCATCTGTTCCTCACTCAATACGTCACAAGCTCAGAGACAACTCATAATCAATTAGTCACAACTGCTGTTTCTGTTCAGTGTTCCCATGGCAACAACATCAGTAAAAAGCAAAACATCTTCAGAAATGATGATCCAAACCATTGTGATGCTCCTAGAACAGTATATATAACAATATAGTATATACACCATGGTTTACAATGTATACATGCTTCCAACAGTACTTAGGATGTATATTGCCAAGTGTGGAAACCTCTACAAAGTGAAATGTAGTTTAGAACATGTCAGAGAAAGCTGTCAAACAGACAGTCTGTGGCGCAGTGATACAACAGGAACACAACTTGTCTTCCTACAGTATTGTGCAGACTCACGTTGGCAGCTGAGTCCTCTGAGGGTCTGCTCCCCCCCTCCTCCTGTAGGTCTGGCGCTGTGGGGACGGAGACGGGCAGCAGAGGGGAGCGCGCCTTACCCGCCTGACCCAGAGACGCTGTCTTCACCTGGGGCTTCGGAAGGCTCGAACCTGGGGGAGAAAGACAGAGGGTTCCTGACATAATGAGACAGTTTGAACAGAAAATAAACCTCAGAGACATCAGGGACATCGGGGACATAAGGGACTTCAAGGACATAAGGGACATAAGGGACACCAGGGACACCTGGCTCCGGTTAAAGTGTGAGGGAAGGTCTGCTTTATAGTCTAGTTGCCAGATCATTAGGCGCATTCACACCGCAGTACTTTTCCCACAAAGGTTCATGAAAACTTAGTTCATGAGAACTCTTTTGTTGCGTTCACACCAAAAAGAGCCGGTACTAAAATTAGTTCATGAGAACCTTTTTACCCCCACGAAAGTCCCTGCTAGAGAGCAGGGACTTTCGAGCAGCTCTCTTGTGAGAAAAGAGCTATATTTCTGATTGGCTGGGCGGATTGCAAACCACGCCCCGTAAAATTCCCAAAAAGTTTTGTGAAGCCGCCATTTTATTATCTTCGCATTAGCATTATTAGCATTAGCATTAGCCCAGAGCAGAAACGCAGAGACTAACTTATGGCAACACTACATAAAACATGGGAGTGGTGGAGATGAGGAGGTGTCGGCGTTCTGGCGATTTACTCGGAAGGCTTCAGTAGAAGCTGCTGGGAGTCCCAGCAGCTTCTACTGAAGCCAGTCCCCAACTCCGGGGACTTCCGGCCGGGGACTTTGGGCGGCAGTATACGCCGTGAAGTGGTTTGCGGCCTGCCAGTAAACCCAAAGCAGAAGAAGAAGAAGTGACGTCAGCGGCTTCATTTGCCTAATCCACCCCCAGGGACTTATTCCGGTGTGAACGCGATCTGTACTTAGTTCATGAGAACTAAAGAGTTCTCATGAACTAAGTTCTCATGAACCTTTGTGGGAACAGTACTGCGGTGTGAATGCGCCTATAGAGTCCTATTGTGGACCCAGAAATGAGTACCCCAAAGTTTTATGTTAGAAATGTATAGTACGGAACACCAAAACAAAACGGGATTGAAATGAACTGCAAATCGAAAGATAAGCATTGAGATCCTGCTTCTCAATGCGTAGTGATCGCTCTAACGTTCACATGCAACAAAGTCCACCATTGATGGACTCCATCCCTCCATCCATCCCTTCATCTATCCCTCTATCCATCCATCCCACCATCCATCCATCCCTCCATCCATCCCACCATCCATCCCACCATCCATCCATCCCTCCATCCATCCCTCCCACCATCCATCCATCCCTCCATCCATCCCTCCCACCATCCATCCATCCATCCCTCCATCCATCCCTCCATCCATCCATCCCACCATCCATCCATCCCACCATCCATCCATCCCTCCATCCATCCATCCCTCCCACCATCCATCCCTCCATCCCACCATCCATCCCTCGATCCCACCATCCATCCATCCGTCCCTTCATCCATCCCTCCCACCGTCCCTCCAACCCTCCTACCGTCCCTCCAACCATCCATCCGTCCCACCATCCCTCCCACCATCCCTCCCTCCCACCATCCATCCGTCCCACCATCCATCCCTCCCTCCCACCATCCCTCCATCCATCCCTCCCTCCCACCATCCCTCCATCCATCCCACCCACCATCCCTCCATCCCACCATCCATCCCTCCATCCATCCCACCATCCATCCATCCATCCCTCCCACCATCCCTCCATCCATCCGTCCCACCATCCATCCATCCCTCCACCCATCCCTCCATCCATCCCTCCCACCATCCCTCCATCCATCCCTCCCACCATCCCTCCATCCGTCCCACCATCCATCCATCCCTACCACCATCCCTCCATCCATCCCACCATCCATCCCTCCCACCATCCTTTTACTATAGTAACAAGTCTGAGTACTTCTTCCAGCTTCCTTTAGCATCCATTCAGCTATTCTATCATCTGTAATGTATTGGATTAAATGTCATTGATTGTCACAATGCTCAGCAGCAAAACAAACAAGTGAATGAAGATGAAAATAAATCAAGAAATACAGTTATCTGTGTATTCCCTATTATACTATTCTGGAAGTCAAATGTAAGGAGGCTTTTTAACAAAGTGAGAGAGAAAGAGACAATGAGACAACATGGATGAAAGTAAAATAGGAGACAAAAGAGGAATGCCGAACCCTCCCCCCCTCCGATTCCCTGAACAGCCTTGTAATGTCTGAACGCGTCCTCAGGCATCTGCTACCCATAATCCCCTCCCTCTTTTCCTGCGCTGCACTCCTTCACTCCCTGATCAATAGACATGCTTCCCCCTGAAACAGAGCACCGGAACAGCCTCCATAGACCCCTCCTCACCAGAGGACAGGAAGCAACATCAACAGCCTTCACCCCCCCAGTGAGACCTTCCACACTGTGAGGGAAAGACAACTTCTCCAAGATAAAACTAAACTTTGTCAACAAAAGTCCTCTGAATGTAACAACAGAAAGAGTCTCTGCTCTGCCATCTCTTGGTTTAGGTTTGGTGAAGCTTTGGAGGAAGAACTGCATAGTTCAATGAGAGAAACATGTTTACTTAAGTAAAAGTGGCCATAACGCAATGTAAAAATACTCAGTTACAAACAAATGTATTTCATTCAAATTGTACTTAAGTAAAAGTAAAGAATGATTAGCATTAACAAATATTTTAAGTTCTAACTAAATTACTTTGTTTAGCCTGTTTTTCAGGTCTCAGGCTCGAAAATGACATTCCCAGAACAAATGACCATTTCTTCTAAAAGGGTTAAATTAATAATCTTTTTTCTCAAAGTAATGATAAACCTGTGAGTTGGATGTAGAAAAGTCAGAATCAATATAGATGTTTTTTATTTTAAAGAAAATTCAGATTGAACATGTCAATTATAGTGTCCGTCCAAAAATTATTTTTTACTTATAGTGAAAACTAACCTTGGATGATGGTAAGGTAGACTAAAAGCTTTAGGAATCCAAAGTACAACTTATAATAAGTACCCTGTATCAAGATTGATGCAAAACAAGTTACATTTGACCTTTTTAGAGAGGTTTAGTAAAAAAAAACTCCACCTCTGAGGTGATTTGGGTGGAAATGGGGGTTTTACCGTTTCTCTGGAACCCATTGGTCGATTTTGGTGATTGACATCTCTTTATAACCGTTAGAGCCAATAGAATCGAGGGGGAATTTCCCCACACACGGTAAAATAAAAAGGTGAGGGCTTTTCATATATAGGTTTGCACCAGAGCGAACCTATCTCTAGCTCTGACATCTGGAAACCGAAAAGCAGGTTTATTGCTTATGGATTATCAGAAATCATTTCAAAGGGACACAGACACATTGGATTAACCTATGGATTAACATCAGCAGCGTTTTTATCGTTTTAATGCCATTGAAGACCACTTTTGACCAGACTACGACACAGGTGAGCCATGTTAGCGTTTTTAGATACCTAGCGCCACATGTTTTGATGTCTGTTTTTGTTTATAAAGTCGCGAGTTCTTATCATATAGTGATAATGTACCCATCGATTCTGTGTCACCTCACGATGTGAATCGATGTGTTAGATGTGCAGAAAAGATAAATAATAAGGTGTTATGAGTGAGTTTCGGTGCAGTAATCTCTTAGCATTTTTCGCTCGTTGCTAATACAGAGGCTCAGCGTTAGCATTGTGTTTTTTTTTTTTTTTTTAAATAAATAAAAATGATCAGTTCGATGAGTTTCTTCCCGTTACATGGATATAAAACATTCATAGTTTATTACATGTTAAGATGCCCTCAGACACTGTTTCCTGCAAGATGTTGCGGGAGGGCCCCGGTACCGGGGTCTCTCGGGCTTAACAGGTTAAGAACAGAACTTTGGTAAATGTACTTAGTTAAATTGCATCACTGCATAGTTGACAGTACTTTGGAAAAAGGAAACAAAGCCATCAGACAGAGAGTTGGAAGAGTGAATGGACGGCCATCACAAACAATCCTAGATGCTAAATGTGTGTAAGTATTGTTCTTATTTAATGATTCCATTTAACTTTGAAACAAAAAAGGAAAACCATTGTTGTGGAGATGAGGGAAGATTCATGTCTGCAGCTAAGAGTATCTAAGACCAAGGAAATTAAGTTGACTGTAGCACACACAGATACTCAGTGGGAGTAGTACATATACTGTACTTCAGCAATGTCTTAAGTCATGGGGTTCATCCTCAAAAGGACCAAAGATACTATGCACCTGACACTGACAGAAGTTGGCAGCAGCAGACAAATATAATATGATGTTAATGAGAAATGAATGTTGATATTAGGGCCATTAAAAATGACCAGATTTAGAACATTGACTAATTTGGAGAAACATGTTGTATCTGCAGGTCTTCTGCTCATGAAACTCCATCCACAAAGCTGAAGTTTATTTTGTCGTTAATTAAACACATGTTGCAAATTAGCATGTGACCTCATCTCGACATCCAGAAACCTTTCTGCTTCTTTCCATTGCCAACAGACACCCCCGTCACCTGCAGATCTTTGCATTTAGCCCCACCAGTACTAAGGAGGACTATCTACATTCATTTTGTCCTGTGGAGCATCGTGGCCTCACAATGGCTCAACAGGAGTCTGTGCTCCACTCTCACAGTAACACTGACCTTGTGTGACCCTGAACGCCTGAAACAGAATTCCCTGGCAGCTTCATCTCTGAATAAAGCAGAAGCAGGTGTATGATTGTGAGCTGTGTCACACTGTAAACACAACGAGCCACAGCAGAGGCAAAGCAAAGGTTACACTTCCACAGTGAGGGGAGCCATGAAAGAGAGCTCCACGCAGCCTGGCTCCCCCTCTGGGGGTTTGTGGGGTTGGGGGTCGGCTCGGATAAGTGGATATATTTACCAGACAAGCAGGAGTGGAGGGTGTTTCTGGGTAGAAGATTTAAAGAGAGAGGAGTTGAGGATGGGGGGGTTGGGTGTTATTGATCCATAGGACGGTTTGAAGTTAAGATGAAATGTTTCTTTTTCAACAGACATCGTGTCTCTTGGGGAGAGAGACAACCTCTCAGATTCACACAGGGGAGCGAGTTCAGTCTGTCTGTCTGTATACTCACTGTAAATCTAAATTGTGAATTTTGACCATAAACAAGATAATAAGAATAAATCAAGTTTTTGAGCGCTTTAATTAAAGGTGGGGTAGGTAAGTTTGAGAAACCGGCTCGAGATACACTTTTTGTTATATTCCATGGAATGCTCTTAACATCCGATAGCAATGAATATCTGAAGTGCTTTGACAAAAAATCCATAAAGAAATATCATCTGTGGAAGCTGTAGTACTGTAAAAAGCACGACCAATCCTCTGAGCCGGCCCGGCTAAAGTAACTGGATGGCCTACCTGCCTGTCAGCCTTCCATCTGTGCACAAACTTATCTCGTGCCCTCATTGGTCATGTGCGCGTTCGTGTGTGTTGGAGGAGGGGCTCTGTGAGGAAGTGGAAGATTTTTTCCGGCTGTGTATTTTCAAATTCTAGCGCACTCGAGCTGGTTTCTCCAAAATTACCTAGCCCACCTTTAAGTAAATCAAAATGTAAAATGAGGTAATTGTCGTTAAACATTACGAGACAGTACGTAAAACATATTTGTAATATCTATTTTCCTTTTAATATGTCCTTATCCTTAAACCTGTAACCTGAATAATAATTTGGATAGTGAAAGTAGAAATGTTGACTGGTTTGGATTATGCTGTAGTTATGCATATGTATCTTTTAGTAGTAACATATACATTTAATGCCTTACAGTTTAGACTCCCCTGTGAAATGTTTGACTTAAGGCCCCTACACACGGTGGCGTGCGTTGACTCTTCAACGCTTCTGCCCATTCACTTTGAATGGGGTGACGTCACATTTTGCCAAACTGCATTGTGGGAGCAAAGCGTAGCTTCTCTCGCGGTGCTTGCTGCAAAAGTAGAGCAATGTTCTACTTTTGACGCTTCGACGGAGGCGTCAGCCAATCAAATCCCGCTTATGCAAATCTGCCAGTACAAGCGCTAGCCAATCAAACCGCGTGTATGCTGGGAGAGCCAGACTGCAGTTCATTTCCTCATATGCCAAAAAATGGAAGAGAAAATAATCGTAGCCGTAGGGAATCACCCGGTGCTTTATGATCAGTCTCTGTTCATCTACCGGGATACAAACCGGAGGAGCGAGGCATGGAGGGAGGTGGCAGAGACAGTGGGTGAAACTGGTAGGTGTTCGCCTGTTTGGGGAGTTTATATCCAGTGTACTTCGTTTGAATGGACAGCTAGCAGGCATAGACAGTATTTAGCCAGCATGGAATGTTGCATAAAATAGCACCATAGACATTAATGTCATAAATGTTGATCATATAAAGTGTGAGATGTAAAACCTTTTATGCAATTGACAGGAGAGATTCATGTGATTGGTTGTTGGTCACGTTGCTTGCGTACAGATGGAGCGCTCCATTTCAGACGCCTACCCGTGCGGGTCCGTGATCGGCACGGGGTGGGCCCCTGCTGAAAAGGAAAACCCCTCGCAGGACTTGAAATGCCCCCTTGATAAATACATTTAACTATAATGAAACCAGCTGCAATGGATAATGGATCCACCAGGGGGAGCCGTGATTAAAAAGCTGCCACACTGGAACTCATGTGAAATAAACAGCTGATAGATCTACAGGTATCTGATATAGCGGATATTTGTTAAGATCCATATGTCACGGATAGGATCATATTCTGTGCTAAATAAGAGACATGTAATTATTTACTAAACATCCCCATGTTTTTATTTAACAAAATAATGTTTAATTCACGTTGGCGTAAGTACAAAACCATCGCTATGTTTTTAGATCAGGAAATGCATCCAGGCTCAAACAAACGATTTTCAATCATCATCCTCACGATCATTTAATGTATCATATGTTCGCGAGTTGAAATGAATGCACTAATACATGTAGTTTAATCCACGTGAGTTTACAACAACAAAAATAATCGCTTTGTTTTTATATCACATCCGACCGGAGGAAAATGCAGCACGGGTCTCACTACCGATCATCCTAATCCCACGGGCAAACAATAATATGTACAGTGTTAATAGTTTACTGTATTATTAGTGTCTAATATTACTGGGGATTTCGGAATGGTACTGGATTTTGATTTATTGTATCGGCTTCATATCGCAATATATTCCCGAAGTCTGAAATGCAAAAATGTCCCACATTAGGGCAATTCACCCTACATGTAATCATTCATACAAAATCATATTTAGTTTATTTTTAACGAAATAAATGTGGTGTAATCCACATAATTTACTGTGTTAATTGTTTACTGTAGTATTGTGCACATTACTTTTCGCTGCTTGTTGAACCCCTGGTTGGAAGCTAAACTGCATTTCGTTGTCTCAGTACCTGCAATATGTGCAATAACAATAAAGTTGAATCTAATCTTGAGCAGGAACAAATGTATTTAGGCTACTTAGTACATATCTGACATAAACGATTAAACACATTTGTGCATTCTTTAAACCGAGTCAAGCCGAGTCCGGAGGTGGCGGCACATTAAAGTGTGCACCTGATTGTTTAACTTGAAGGTGCCTAATGACATTTAATCATTCAAACAAAATCATATTTCGTTTATTTTTAACGAATTAAATGTGGTTTCATCCACATAATTTAGGCCTACTGTGTTAATTGTTTAGTATTGTTTAACTTGAAGGTGCCTGATGTGAACATTTCCAGAAGAACTCTAGCTTGAATGGCCTTTGTATGTATACAGTAGGCCTACACATAGGCGGCGCGTGAGGCTCAGGTTTGGGAAGGCTAAATAACTTTTTTTTTCATCTTACGCTGCCCGCCTCCGGCGTCTATAGAAAAGAGATCAACTCAGTGAAAGCACCGCCTGCTGACCGATCAGAGCTCAGTGTGCGGAGTTTAAATCTATCAAGTCATATTACAGGAAAAAGAAAATGCAGTTTAAACTGCCGTATGCAGAGAAGACGCCGACGTGTCGCACTTATCATTCATATCACACTGACATCACATCATCAATCAGATCATCGATCTCACATCGATATCACAATATGTCCTTATCTGAGTCAGCTTCTCGAGCCGTATCTGGCCGTACAACACTTAGTTACATTGTCACATATACTGTATGCAGACGTATTATTTTAAGCAACACATTAAGTTGACGAAACACTCAACTCAAATGTAATAAAGTCAGATCCCCTCGTGTTTTAGATGGGGCAGTATAATAAAACTGTTGTACGCTTTCAAACACTCGGTAGTTTATTTTTTAACGAGTTGTTCTGTATTCTCCTTGCAGGTGCAACTATGTGGCTTGTATCCTGGATTATATGTTTAAGTCATCATGGATGTTTAAAGTTCATATTTGTCTAATATTAGTTTACTTTTCATTAATGAAGTATGATGTTGCGCTGTCAGTACACTTGTCCCTGTTTGTGATTGGTCAAATGTAGCTAACCCCGCCCCTTTCACGTGAACGCGTTCTCAGCTGGAGAGAGAAACCCTGGCTTGATTTACCGAGTTGATAACCAGCGCCGTAGGACCGTTTAGCGAGATCGCGTTTGTTAGGGATAGTTAAGATAACTCAAGCATATCCAGGGTCTGTTGAACTGGCTTCGTGGTACAGGGCACAGGTGGCTGCATAGCAGCGCTAATGTCAAAGACATTATATTTTTATTTTACCAGGATGCAGTTACACAAATATTTGGGAAGGCTTAGCCTTCCCTAGCCTACAGCACCCGCCGCCCCTGGGCCTACAGTATAGCCCAACCATGTACACCTTCCTTTTTTCCCGTCCAAAGTTTGAATTGGATAAAGGTAATGGTTATCGATGGTGCTTTTATAGCCTATTGTATAATAACTGTGTGATTTATATTGCTTTTCAAATGCATATGGCCACCCATTTACACTGCTCTTCCCGTCAAGAATATGAATAGAACTTAGTTAGATCACTTTACATTTCTGCAAATTAATTTTTAATCACACACGTCTCCCCGTCCCGAAAATGATAAATAAAATAAAAAGAGGAAACCATTTTCAAGTTCAGTTTTCAACGTTTTATTTAAAATAACTGACATAACAGTACACCATACTGTAGGCCTATCTGCTGCGGAAACCAGGACGAGCTATTTCGGGATCTGTTTATCGGGGGCTCCTCAGTCTCTCATTTACCCGGCTCCTGATTAGGACACATCCTGGGGATTGTGTTTACAAACATTGACCAGACCGTTCACCAGCCCCCACCCCCCATGTTGCCCATGCTGTCCTGTGTTGCGAACTCTTTGTTTAAAACGAATTGGCCATCGGAATGTGTGGAGGAATTCTCCCAAGGGTCACATTCCACAGCCCCCCCCCCTCCCACTCCTGTGATCTCCCATCCCCCAGTCTGTAGGTTTGTGTTTGCATATTTCTATCCCGTAATTCATACTGGTCCTCTCACGCACATACATTCTCCTTACAGTATACATACATAGGCTATATGAGTCCGTGTATCTACGGACCATTTGTTTTTCTTTATTAAAAAAGTTAACGGAAGAGCGTCTGAGAGGCGTTTTTGCCCGTTTGCTTGTTACCTTACTAAATGGTCTAATGGTCAGTGGAGCGAGGGGGGAGGCCCGCGAAACTCACGGAAGTGATTTCAAAACAAAAAGCACTCGTTTGCTTGGAACAAAGAAAACGGCCAAGACACACATTGAGTCCAGAAAATGAATGTTATTAAGGGCTGTAAATATAATAAGCCTGTGTCTAAAATTGACAACAGGCTTATTATATTACAGCCCTTAAGATACACTTTTGTGTTTAACAGCTGACCACTACCATGACATACTTTGTTTTAGTAGATTTCGCATGAGAGCAAAATGTATAAATATGAGCATTAAATTATATGAATATGAGAACAACATGCATGAATGTGTGAGTGACAATATATGAATGTGTGCATTGAAATATGATAATATGAGAGCAAAATGTATGAATGTGTGAGTGTAAATATATATGTGTGTGAGAGTGAAAATGTATGTATGTAAAAGGAGAATATATGTGTGTAAGAGTGAACATGTATGTATGTAAAGGAGAATCTATGTGTGTGCGAGTGCACATGTATGTCTGTCCACGGCGCATATATGTGTGTCGCGTGCCCCTGAAGTCTGTCTGTAACCCGGAGCATATCTGAGTGTAGCGTGCCGCTGTAGTCTGTCCCCGGCGACTCTACTGTTGTGTAAGAGTGAAAATATGCTGCATTTTTGAACTGTCCGATAGGCCACCATTTCCACCGGAAATATCAAACATTTCATAAAAGTGAAAAACAATGAACAAGACTTAACGTATTCATCATAATTCTTATATTATTTCGTTTGGAGTAGGATTTTTGACTTTATTTAGAGCAGTGATCTTCTACTATATGAACATTTTGGACCCAAAATCACACAAAAACGTAAAAAAACAGATTTAGAAAATGATATTATTTTTTCATAGGTAACACAAACATACACAACGAAACCATTTAAAAGCTGGAAATATATACATGGATGTGTCACTATGATATGTGAAAGTTTGATTGAGGGGGTAGCATGGGATTTCATTCTGATAAGGCAAAAGTGTTATTATAAATATAATACAAATATATATATACACATTATGTACAAAAATCAGTTTTTTCTGTCTTTATCTGTGCCACGCTTCAAAGCGGTTTCTGTCAATACGACACAGAGGGCAACATCACAGATTCCTCCTCCTCCATGTCAAAACACAAGCTTAAAGCTTGACTCATGTTCAGAGTTCTCTTCATCATAGTTGAATCTTCAAAACTCTAAATCTATCTAACTATATCTAAATTCTCAATGTTTGTCTGTCACTTTACTTCAATCGCAGTCTCCCGCCGTCTCGTTTCGTATCACTCCGTTTACCTGATTACCTCACCCCCTCCCTGGTAAATACATCCTGTTGAGCAGAATCTACAGTTTCCAGTATTTTCCGTTTCGTAAAATGATAAAATACGGTGAAGATATTAAAATATGTGCTTCCATTATTCATACTTCTGAAATATATCTGTATTAACTTTATATCATCGTATGTCCGTGTTTATTGGGTCTTTTTGCATGAAACAAAGACTGGGATATAGTTTCAAGCCAGTACTTTCGACAGAAACACACGGCAATGTTGTCCGGACTGATGTTATTATGCGGCACAGGTCATGTGATCTGATCACGCCGGCGTGACGGTTGACTCCAAAGGGTTAATATTAAATACATATAAGTATTTTTACAACTTGTATTTAGAAATACTCTGTTGTAATTATTGATGCATAAATGTGTTCATCCATTCAATGTGGCATCTGCTATAATGGGGTTAATGTATGATATTACTTAATAATACAATACATTATAATACATGATATGATAATTATATTTTAGTTTTATTCATTTCTTATTTCATAGTTTCTCATTATTATTATTTTTATCGCTCATCTTATTTTTGATTTTATTAATCTGTGTGAATCTGTGCTGTCCTGTTTTTCACTCTCACCCTGTTGCTGTTTGAACTACTGAATTTCCCCACGGGATTAATAAAGGTCCATCTTATCTTATCTTAATGTATAAGTTGATTTACTTCAATCTACTGTACTGTGTAAAAACACCCCAACAATATTACAAGAAATATACTGCATAAAGCAAACTATATACTTTATTTGATCTAAAATATTGATGTTTTTTCATTATAGTAGCTTGTGAAAACCATACAGTAACACATAAGTGATTAAATGCTACAGTATTCAGCAAACACAACTGCAGAGCTGCAAACATTGCAAACAGTTGTCTTTGTGTATTTTGTGAATGAAGCGCCATCTCATGGTTAAATCCTGTAATTGAACAAATGGGGAAATTGGGCAACGCCCTCTAGCAATTTGGCAACACCCCCAGCCACTGGCATCCGCTGGGCTTTTGACTGGGACACACCCATCTGAGTCTGATCTGGAGTGCTTCATCTGTATCTGAAATATGTTATGAACATAGTTTAGACTCTCTACCTCACAGCCTCAGCATCTCATAGTCTAGTTTTAATACGTGCCATTGTGTCTTTTTTCACCTTCTTTTGTCTTTTCATGGTAGAAATGTGCTTTCATAAAAATGTGAAAAGAGCAGCATTGATCTCTGAGATTTGAAGGTGTAACATATGTATTTCCCATTCACAGTCCGGTCTGCTGAGCTTTCCTCGGCTCACACCTGAAGAGCTTGGGCAGTGTACAGTATGTTGCAGCCTCTATCAAATAAAATAGTCAAGTAATATATTGGGATGACTATAAAACGTGTCTTACGTGGTTGTCAAACATATGATATCATATTTTAAAAGGATCTTAAAGCTTGTCATTGTGTGCAGTGTGAGTCCAGATACACACATCCATCAGCTGCAGCTCCACGTCTCTTTTCCCACTCAGACCATCCTATTACAGCTTCCAGCATTAAGCCACACTTTCAGGTCAATTTAGTTGAGTAACTGGCCCCCATCACACTTTACTCTGCGGACGGGCTTTGGAGACTCCATTTAAAAAGAGAAGAGGTTCTCTTTAAAAATGGATACAAACCGAAGCTGAAAAAAGAAGCTGTGACAGAATTCCTCGCAGCAACACAACTGTGCTTTCATTTGCTTTTCTTCAGATAATTATAATATTCATATATATATTATTACTACTAATGGCTGCTACTTGGTCCTTTCCACCAATAATCTGTATGTTAGTATGTAAATATATAATTCTATTTTACAACTGCAATCTGGCTGCTACCACACTTCATCCGACAATGTCAAACTTATTTTATGAATACTGCTTACTTACTCATATTCCCTGAATGTGAACTGTAAATGGTAACCTTTTAAATACTATGTGCATGCCTTTTCATTTCATTACATTGCATGTCATTTGTTAGACTAACATACATTCAGTACTGTGGACAATCCCCACAGGACCAATTTGGGGTGAAGTGTCTCAGGGACACAACGACATGCTGACTGCAGTGGGACTCAAACTTGCTACCCCCTGATTCCAAGTCCAGCACACTACCCACTGAGCCACAGCCTCCCGCTGTAATAATAATAATAATACATTATATTTATAAAGCGCTTTTCCTGGTGCTCAAAGCGCTTATTATAATAATAATAATAATAATAGTGTGTTATCTAAATGTTTCATCTCTATCTATACTTTTGATTTAACAATGTACATTTCCCCTCCATGGGCCGAATAAAGGAATTCTGATTGTGATCTTTTTTTATTCACTGTATTATAATCTTAGTTTCTGGCTCATGTTTAGATTACAAAGAGGTGTCAACCATGTCTCTTCTAAAATACGTGTTTTTTTATTCAGCATGAACACTGCTTGTTTCCCTTCATAACGTCCTGCTGCTCATTGGCTGTGAGTAAAGAGGTTACATGAATGTACTGCCGGTTAGAGATGGCAAATCCGGATCCTTTCACGGACTCAAGGTCTTCTGAGTCAGTCATTGAAGAGATCCGGATCATACTAGTCCTTTGAGTCATAGTCACCAAGAGCGTAGAAATCCTACCGGTGAAACAGGAGCACATAGTCTCCAACTTCAAATAAATTCAAATTTTAGAGCTACTAGTGAGGGCGGCAGTCCACTGTTTGTGTATTTGTAATTTGTCACTTGAGATTTGCATTTCACGAGGATATTAAACTAACATTATATTAACCTCCGCTACACAAACATGATCCAACAACGTTTGTCTCTTAATGCTTGTTTATTGCAGTATTTGGCTTCTTACACTTGACAGGGTGAAGTCGTCAAATTGTCTGTGCACAGTATGCATCTATGTTATCACAAACAGAGCTGACACTCACTGAGTCTGAAAACCATGACGAGTCTGAAACCGTTTGCTGTTCCGCGCTGTGTGGAGTAATCCACTCATTCAGTCCGCTCACCGAATCTGAGTCTGCTGCTGACTCGCGCATGATGAGTCTAGATCTCTGGATCTGCTATGGTTACGGCTCTGAGTCCGCACAAGTCTGCTATGTTTTGCACAGTGAAGGAAGTTCCCTTTATTCAGTCAGTCAGGATTTGCGAATCTGAGTCTGCTGTTGACTCGTGCATGATGAGTGTGAGACAGCGACCCTTTAGCGGTTGGATTTTCAGGGAAAGAATCGACCACGAGAGGAGGTATAGTTGCAAACCATGGTGACTTTATTCCAAAAACACCACAACACAACAGTAGCCAGCATCTAGGTGTTCACCCCTCTCTGTACAGGTTCACCGCTCTCCTCTGACTGAAGACTGGCTCATTTTATAGAGGTTCTTCAGAGGATTTGATTGGGAGGAACCATTCACAGGTACACTTAATAAATACATGTTTCATTATCATTATTATAAAGAAGATCCATAACATCATTCACATAGCATTATTAGTTATTCATAGCCATCTGTTAATTGAACACAAGAACAACATGATAACTATCCACAATAAATATAAATACATTCCCAACTAAAACAGAAACCCCTACGCCAGGGCTATTCAATTACACATTCAGTTGGGCCAGATTTTATAACTACAAAATTCAGCTGGGCCAGACATTCAGCGGCCTGTAAAAAGCGGGTAATGACACATTTTAAACCAACACATATTACTGCGATGAAAAACATGCCATTTTTATTCATTGTTCATCTAACAAAGGTACGTCAAAAAGTGCATAAAAACACAACAAATTAGCATTAATTTAACAGAATCTGAAAAAAGTGCACAGTTGTAGCATTACATTTGTTTGCTTTAGAAGTCAAATATTCAGGTTATGTTTTTTTTAACCAGGCACATCACAAAGTGCATTTAACTGAATACAATAATAGCAGTCTTAATAAATGTCCTCACATACAAAATCAAATTGGATACATAATGACACACGCACATCAAAAAGTGCATTAACAAACAGTTAAAGAGCTCCAATGTAACAAAAAGAGGTAGTAGCCTACTATAGCAATACTATTTTTTCACTTTTCAAGTAATAACAAAAAAATCATACGTTTTGGTCACATTTGACACATTACAAAGTTCATTTAAATGAATACAAAAATAACTGTCAAACCCGCCTAGTGGAGGTATCGAGTCCCCACAGGGTATACAAACCCATAACAAGGGATAAGGGTAACTATGAATGAATACTACACTACACGTCTACTATAGTAAACTAGGTGCTTACTATCACCCCATTTGTGATTTGTCATCGCTGACTTTCTCAATGGGAGAAGGGACATTTTTAGTTTTGAACAAGAGCAGTGATTTTTGGCTCATAGGATGTCAATGCAATCCTAAAACATTGGTGAAGAGTGCTGTCAGTCAGGGAGCAGCGAGTGCTACTTGTTATTGAGTTCATGTGTGAAAAGCTTGATTCACATTTGTATGTTGATCCAAACATACTGAGCACACAGATCGCTACTTTCTGAACGTTAGGGAACTGCTGTTTGTTGACATCACTCCAAAACTTCGCTGGCCCGTTAGTGCGCTGCTCTTGTGCCATGGTTACGGATGACTGCATGTCAGTACATTCCAGTGTACATTTCCCCTCGTCGATGCAGGGGACCACTTCTTTGGCTCTGGTTGATACGTCCCCCTCTATTGCAACAGTGAAGGGGTCTCTGGCAAAGCCCATCACCTCTGTGGGCAGAGCAAGTCCATCCAATCGACCGGCAAAGTTCTCTTTCAACCTCGTAATGAAATATGTCATCACATCCGTGATTTGTGCCGGGGATGTGATGTGTTTGTGGAGCGTCGGAAAATGCAATATCCGACCCGTACTCAAGTCGGTCGCGAAAAGGTCCAGCTTGACTTGGAATGCGCGCATCTGCTCCACAAGATCAATGACCGTTTTGTCTCTGTTTACGCTTCAGAGTTGAGAGAGACATGTTTTAGAGTTGCCATCATCACCATTACTAGCAGCACCACGAGATGCACTTTCAAAAAACGTGCTGCGTTGTGGTTTAGTGGTTTCTATGCAACGCGGAGTGGTTGCGTTCATGGTCTGTACTAGTGTAGGAATTTGGCTACGGGAGGCTGGGCCACTCGGGAGTTGGTTCTGGGCCGCATCTGGCCCCGCGGGCCGCCATTTGAATAGGCCTGCCTACGCCTATCTCGCCACTTGGTTCGTCCCGGAACCTTCTTTGTCGGTGCTTGTTCCCCCCGAGAACCTTTTGGCCAAACACACTGGAGCGGACACAGGACGAAACAGCATGGGTAAGCGATGGACGTAAACTTCACACAGTGTTCACTTCTACAATGAATGCAACTTAACGTCATGATATATACACGCTCAAACATATTATTTGCACACAATGATTAATCTCAACCGCTGTCAATTTTACACAATCATAAACACTTTCGGCGTTCTCGTTATAACTCCCCTCTCTTTCAGGTGGAGCCGAGGACCCGACCAGCATCTGCCAGACGACATTCCAATTAATACGGTTTAATCATTTAATAAATACTACATCAATAACTAGTATAAATTATATAAAAATGTGCAAATATGCAATGCCAAACTGTACTGTGCAAATCACGCTAATAAAGTGCAAACTGTTCACTAAAGTGCTGAGTGACATTATTACTGTGCAAAAGGAAGTTGTTTCATAAAGTGCAAACCCACATGTACAATATTACAAAGCCCCAAAGCCGTCAGTCCATAGTAATGAAGTTACCTTTGTTACAATGAGTATGTATCTGCTATACAGTCACGGTTCTGAGTCCGCATAAGTATTCTATGTTTTGCACAGTGAGTCAGGATTTGCGACTCTGAGTCTCCTTTTGACTTGTGCAAACCTGGAATTATGCATTTGGGACTTTTTTTTGCTTTTTCTTGTTGTCCCAAATGCATAATTCCAGGTTTGTTTTTTATTTATTTTGAACAGTAGTGCAAGTTTCAGTTTAAAAATAAGGAACTCTAACATTTTGAATAATTAACTTTATTACACAGTTACAGTGGCGAGTCGTCAGGGCCCTCTAGGCCCTCTGTGAGGGCCTAAAATATTCTAAAACATAATATTTGAAAACATTAAAAAAATGCTGGCATCGGACCGTTCTCTTTTGAACCGTTAGAGCCAATATAATCGAGAGGGAGTTCCTAAATCCACCTACACGTTACCATTGAGGAGTGAGAGTGATGCGCACGCAGTTTGCCCAAACCGAAAGCTATGTTACGCTCTGAAAACTGAAAACTGGGCTTATTGCCATAAATATGATGATGGATTATCAGTAATCATTTCAAAGGGACACAGAGACATAGGATTAACCTTCTGCAGCGTATATGTGTTTTAATGCCATTGAACACAACTTTTAATCAGAAAACAGCAAAGGTAAGACGTATTTGCCGTTTTGCCCCCGCAAAGTGAAGTTGTGTTGTCTTTGCTTGCCTTCCCTGCCCTGAGCTTTGGTCGCACAGTGATAATACTTATACCATTGGAATCTGTATAATCTCAGCTTTCATATGATATCTTGTTTGTGCAGATCCGATTAACTCTACCGTGAGTTATGTGCTAAGACATGCAATCTGCATGAAGTATAAATATGTGACCCGCTCTATCGAAATCAGTCGGAAGTCGCAACGGCTCATTTCAAAATAAACGTGGATTTGCCCGTTTTTTCGGGGTTCGGGTGTTTTGTTTGATTTTAAATAAACAAAGTCTTGGCTTTCAGAATATGAAACTTTTATTTCCAAAATCACACGATAAATACATTTTTGAAGCTTGTAAAGGGAAGATGACAGCTCTCACTCGCCACTCTGCTGTTCCGCAGCGCCGCCCCCCCTCCCTCCGGCTGAAATTATGAATGTAAGCGTATAGTAATCATAGATAACACGGCAGGGTCCGTTACAGTTTGTTTTCATCTGGTTTCAAATAAACAAAGTCTTGGCTTTCAGAATATTAAACTTGTTTCGGCAAATTCAGATGATAAATACAACTTTGAAGCCTTTGCATAATTACAAGTGGAGAACGGAGTAACTTGACGTCACAGCAGGCATAACAACAGCCGGTGTTTCTCGTGAGTGTTTTCCCCGGGAAACAAACAATACACACAAAAGCAAAAATACACAACCACACACACACATTCGCGACCTTCCCACAGACCAGTAATCCAAACGAAAATATCTTCCCCCCCGTACTATTTTGATCATTTGCTAATAACCAATCAGATCGATGGATTCCAGAGAAGAGGAAACTTTTAAGGCCTTTTTCTTCAAAATGATGACTCGGTGACAGTCATTATATAATGTGACATATTTCGCTTAATATTTGGAGTACAAAAACAATCCTGATATCGTTAGAAAGCTCGGAATATCCTCTTTCCAACAGTGTATACAACTCAAAATGTGTCTTCGGGTCAATGTGACTGGTTTCGATGGAGCAGGTCACATATGAAAAGCTGAGAGTCCACAGATTCTATTGGTATAATAGAATGTGCGATCAAAACTCACTGTTAACCCTGTGTTCTAGTATGATAAATAAAAGAACATTGTACCTTGAAAATCAATGCACTCTAATAGCGGGTACATTTTACCCGTTGGCGGTTTTAGGTATACAGCGACCCCTGGCGGTTCTAGTGTTAAACACAGCAAACATCTCATTCTTCTTCCCAGGGAGTCATTCAGGCCTGGATAAACACACAAACAAGAGCAACGCTGAACATCAAGCGCCATCGCACACAACTCACTTTTTCTCCTCCTTGAGAGAGGCGGGGAGGGGGATGGCTCTGAGGCTGTGTGTTGGGGGGGAGGGGGTCACAGGAGGAGGGGGGGTTCTCTGGAAGTCAAGCTGAGCGTTGCCGCAGGCTTGCTATTTCTGAGCAAAAGGTTTCTACTAGCTGAAAATCAATGTTAATCTGAGGCCACCTGGGCATATAAACAGAACCATAATGGAAGTATACACACACACACACACACACACACACACACACACACCACACACACACACACACACACACACACATACAGAGAGGTGATACACACCTACAGAAAGAAGGAGCACACAACATACTCCTCCACACACACATACTGTCCAGAGCTGATATTAACTATAGCAGAGTTTGTTTCCTGCTCACACTGCTGCAGGTGATCAGAGAGAGATGAGGGGATGTGAGGGAGAGAGAGATAAGGGTAAGACACAGACACACAGTAAAGAAAAGAAGACAAAGAGGGTGTCCTGGCTTCCTTCCTTTGTTTCAACTAGACGCCTTAATCAGTTCTAACGCGTTATCTTTACTTTATTAGTTTTACTTACAGTTTTGATTAATTGTTTGCCTTCCGATGATATGATAATATTCTGTGACTTGCATTTAATCAAAAATAAAATGATCAACTTTTCATACATTCAACAAGGCAAGGCAATTTTATTTATATAGCACTTTTCAGCAAGTGGCGATTCAAAGCGCTTTACAGATTAAAAGCAAAATACATTTAAGAACAAATACAGCATAAATACATTATTAAAAAGGCATTTAAAAACAGGCATAATAAGAAAAGGTAATGAAAAAAAAAAAAAAAATAAACACAGCAGGTACAGAATACATGACTGAAAAGGCATACTGTAGTGTGAGTATGGGCAGCTCAATTAAAAGCAGCGGCAAATAGGTGCGTTTTTAGTCTGGATTTAAAAATAGGAAGTGTTTCGGCGGACGTGCACGATTTGGATAGTTTGTTCCAAATTGTTGGGGCATAATAACTAAAAGCTGATTTTCCATGTTAGTGGTTATTCTCGGAAACAGAGAGCAGACCCGACCAGAAGACCTGAGACTCCTGGATGCTTCATAGTGATGGAGGAGGTCGTCTATATACCTCGGTCCCTAAGCCATTTAGAGAATTAAAAAACTAGCAGTAGTATTTTAAAATCAATTCTTGGCAGACTGGAAGCCAGTGTAATGATCTCAGAACCGGAGTGATGTGATCCACTTTTCTAGTGTCAGTGAGGACTCGTGCAGCAGCGTTCTGAATCAGCTGCAGCTTACTGATAGATGTTTTAGTGAGACCTGTGAAGACACTATTGCAGTAGTCGAGTCTACTGAAAATAAAAGCATGGACAAGTTTTTCTAAATCCTGCTGCGACATTAGTTTTTTAATCCTTGATATATTCTTCAGGTGGTAGTATGCAGACCTAATAACTGTTGTAATGTGACTGTTAAAATTCAGCTCTGAGTCCATCACTACACCCAGATTTCTGGCTTTGTGAGTTACTTTGTAGTCTGCCGACTGAAGCTCTGTGATTACTTTTAATCGGTCCTTCTTTGCTCCAAAAACAATGATCTCAGTTTGTTCAGTTGGAGAAAGTTCTGAGTCATCCAGTCAGTGATGTGCTCAATGCACTTGCTCAGTGTTCTAATCAGAGAATAGTCTCCCGTATAATTTTAAAATAAATCTGGGTGTCGTCTGCATAGGTGTTGATAGCTAGATCGCTGTTTTTAATAATTTCAGCCAGAGGTAGCTTATAACTATTAAAAAGCAAAGGTCCTAGATGGAGCCTTGAGGAACCCCGCATGACGTATTTATCAGGGTTGATTGTAATTGCCTATTGAGAAAAAGTTTGTTCTGTCCTTCAAGTAGGAACTAAACAGTTTAGAGCTGTTGCTGAAACTCCCACCCAGTTTTCAAGACGGTCTAGCAATATGTTGTGGTCAACAGTATCAAGGCAGCGCTACGATCTAATAATACTAACACTGATATTCTGCCACTGTTTGTGTTCAATGAATGTCATTTAAGACCTTAACAAGTGAAGTCTCAGTGCTGTGGTTTTGGTCCGAAGCCCGATTGAAACACATCAAAACCGTCAGTTAAAAACATGAAATTACTCAACTGTTGAAAAACTGCTTTTTCAATCAATTTGCTTAAAAAGGGAAGGTTTTGATATTGGCCTGTAATTATTCATTATGTTGCGTCTAGGTTATGCTTTTTTAGGAGCGGTTTTAATTATTGCAGTTTCAGCGCCTGTGGAAATACACCTGATTGAAGAGACTTGTTTACTATGTGTTGTATATCTGAGGCCAAGCAGTCGGGATGATGTCGAGGCGGCAGGAGGAGGATTTCAGATGTTGGATAATGTCTTCCAGGTCTTTAGCATTTATCAGACAGAATTGTGACATTGGTGTCTGGATTGGCTTTAGGTGAACACAGGGACAGTAACATTGGCTGCACCTGATGCAGATGGCACTGACTGTCTGTCTAATTTGCATGATTTTGTCAGTGAAGAAGGCAAAGTCATTGCAGGCCCTGGTGGATAGAAATTCTGAGGCTAACGACACTGGGGGGTTTGTTAGTCTGTCGACGGTAGCAAACAAGGCACGTGAGTTGTTTTTATTTTGGTAATGATGTCAGAAAAGAAAGATTGTCGTGCCTTCTTATTTCCTGATTATAGATGCAGAGTCTCTCTTTATATATTTTCCAAGTGAACCTGGAGATTTGTTTTTCTCCACTGCGTTCAGCTTTTCTGCACTCAGTTTTTGCTGTTCTCACAGTCATGGATTTTCTCCATGGAGATATTTTCTTGCCAGATACTTCCTTATTTAATGGGAGCGATGGTATCCATGACATTTGTTATTTTAGAATTAAAATGATCAACTAGCTCATTTACTGAGAAGTTAGCATGGGCAATTGAGGGAGTAAAAATCTGGGCAAACATTTCCTCTGCATTTTCAGTTAAGTGACGTCTAGTGGTTACCTCTTTCTTAACAGTTGTATGGACGGTAATAGAGCTCTCAAAGAAAACACAGGAATGGTCGGAGAGCGCTACATCAGTCACCACAAGCTTAGAGATGTTTAGACTAGGGCTGTCAGTCGATAAAATATTTAATCGCGATTAATCGCATGATTGTCCATAGTTAATCGCGATTAATCGCAAATTAATCGCACATTTTTTATCTGTTCTAAATGTACCTTAGAGGGATATTTTAAGTTTTTAATACTCTTATCAACATATGAGTGGACAAATATGCTTTATGGTAATGTTTATTATCATTTTATCAATGACAAATATTCTAATGACTATTAAACATAACAACCTCTGCTGAACATTAAAAGAACCGCCTCAATTCAACCTGGAACCTCTCTCATACAATACAGTGTGTGTGTGTGTGTGTGTGTGTGTGTGTGGGTGTGGTGTGTGTGTGTGTGTGTGTGTGTGTGTGTGTGTGTGTGTGTGTGTGTGTGTGTGTGTGTGTGTGTGTGTGTGTGTGTGTGTGTGTGTGATGGATCGTTGGAGCTATGTGCAACTCAAGGCATCTGCTCGAACGGGAGCTGCCTGGACGCTGCAATCATGTTGCGCACTATCCGTGCTGAGTGTGCTGACTTTTCGTACAATGTCCCACTGTCTGGCTTCCTGCATAAAGTTAAGTGCTCTGCGCAGTTGTCGGCGAAATGTCGCTCCTCTGTTTTCATTGAAACAGCTCCTTATATCCGTTAGTGCAGCTAGCTAGCACCAGATGCTAACAACAACAATACACGTAAGGTGTGCACGTTCTCGCTCTCTCGCTCGCGCCACACATACACACACCCTCCCGGTCCTCCCGATGGCCAGTCGGTGGCCTGCGGTGAGCGTGGAAGTGTGGTCTGCAGCAAGCGGGCGGCAGGAGCGGGGCTGTCAGCATCAGCTTTGTAGATGGTATTTTAAACTCGATGCACTCTGAAAACTACGGGGCGGCCCGAGGACAAAAAATACACATGCGTTAATCGCGTTAAATAATTAGTGGCGTTAATTTTTTTTTTGCGTTAACGCGTTACTTGACAGCCCTAGTTTAGACCCTTTGATACAATTAAGTCCAGGGTGTGCCCCTTATTGTGCGTCGGACCCTTGACATGCTGAGTCAGTCAAAAATTGTCGATAACACAAACAGTTCTTTAGCCCCTCTGTCCTGAGGGTTGTCAACATGGATATTAAAATCACCAACAATGACTAGACGGTCAAAGTCAATACACACTATAGACAACAACTCGGTAAAATCATCAAAAAGCTTGCACAGTATTTGGGTGGTCTATAGATATTTAGGAAAAGAGCTCGAGAGGAGCATTTCAGCTGAAGGGCCACATATTCAAAAGAAGCAAAGTTTCCATACATAGTCTGCTTGCATTGAAATAAGTCATTAAACAAAATAGCTACTCCACCCCCCTTTCTTATGTAGTCAACAGGAAAAAGGCCTTTACAATAGTCAAACTAATCAAAACAAAAAAGGAAAAACTCAAATAAGATAACTATCAAATTAGCTTGTCCCTCTCTCTTTCTTTGTGTAGGCTTATATCATTTTAAACGATAACTTAACGATTAAAACTGTGTCTCAGCGGCGTCTTCCACACAGGATGCCCATCTCTGCGTCTCTATAGAGGCTGGCGCTGTGGGAAATGTAGTCTTTATATACTTCTTTGCCTACAGAGGTCAGGATAGATGACAATATTTGGCCTTTTTTACAAAAACTAAAGACTGGCTCTTACAGAGGGAATAAAGAATATCTTTAGAAGGATTGCGCTATCCCTCTAAGGTTTTATTTTCTAAGTTCTAATTGTGTTTTAATAAGTAATTGCCTTGAAGTAAATCTTTGAGATGTAAGCTGAATTTGAATTTGTGTTTGATGAATGAGATTAACTGAGTGATAAATGATAAAGGTCTTATTTTTGAAACATATATTCTGCTATTATATTTTTGTATTCCATGTGTTTATTGTGCTTTTGACAAATGATGCCAAACACTGAAGAGAGATGATGTTTCTATTATGGTTGACTGTGTTCATTCATGGTGATTGAAATGTTTTCAGTCTTGTTCTACTTTTTGATGTAATTGATGTATGTGAGCCCACCCAACTCTGAAGACGCTTATTGATTTAAGTATTGACTGAAATATTCTTAGACTAATGTTAATTGGTTATCATAAATTGATAAAAAGGGAGGACTGTGAGAGAATATTTTAATCCGATCTGTGTGTTTAGAGATTCTCAGTCTTTCTTATAAACTGTTGCTTAACAGACGTGCTTTTGGTGAGTCGCATGTGCTCCTGCTTGTAACTTGGGGGAGGACACAGGTCAAGAGGTCTTCTGCTTTCCTGTGGGGGAGAAGTTTGGCTCTTGTGAATTTGTAATACAACCAGGCTTTTGTTCCAATGTCTGGTAATGATTAGGGGAAAAGGCGGGCTGTTTAGATCCCTCCTTTATTGGGATATACAGATCTGTGTTTCTGCCTTTGTCTTCAGAGTTTGCTTGGTGTCTCATAAAGAAGTTGTGAATATACCTTGTGAATTCTCCGGCCGTAATATACTCTCAATAAATGTCTGTGTTGGACTAAGGCGAATCCAGCTTCCATTCCTTTCACGAGCATTGGCTCAGCATTGATAACAGAAGTTTTCCTCACACTCACTGTGGAACAATAACTTACTAAATACTTTAAGCTGGGATTTATGGAAATATAAACAGTACAACAACCTGGGACAACAAAATGCATTGGATCGCCCCAGGTTTATTAAATTAATTTAAGAGGATGAAATACATATTCATAAGAAAGTCGTTTTGATTCTGATTGAACAGCACTGGTATTTGTTGTCAAAGCTCAGTCATTGGCTAACAGAATCCTCAAACTCTGATTGGTTAATGGCTTCTCTAACATACGTTCAGAGGACTGCTTTCATCTGTAACTAAAGTATCAGAGAGATGGACTTTCACCATGATGCTAATACTTCATAAAATAAATAAACATAATAGTTACATAATAGATGAAAATAAATAGAGAAAGGTAAGGATATTGCCAATGTCCATTCTGTTTATCCTCTGGGCACCGTGACTATTTGATCAAGTGATGTTTGTCACAATGTTTCAGTAGGAAGTTGTGCAGACTGATCTTGATCAAATCCCACGGAGTGCAGATCACATCCAACCCCCGGCTAATGTCAAGGCCAGTTACAGTACACTGCCTCAGGAACACACACAAACACACACACCCATCCACCCACCCAGCTGCTCCTGGGCTGTTTTCGAATACTTAAATGAGATAATATGTATACATTTGTCACAAAATTAGCCCCTTTGTGAATACGTCTCATTGCTAACCCAAGTCCATTCATATGATCAGTGCTAAGAGTTACAGTAAAATATGAATGTGCTTTATATCGGGTCTGCTCAATTAGTTTCGAGAGGCAGTGACAGAATGCAATCACTGTTGGTTCTTGAACAAATAAAATAAAACGTCCCTACATTCCAAATTAAAATAAGGTTATTATAGAAATGAATAAACAAATTGTGTTTTACTGTCCCAAATCTTATTCTTCCATTTTTCCCTTTCCTCTGTATTTGTGGGTTTGGATAGAAAGGACACTCTCCACATCTCAACCACGCACGGCCCCTCAAGCACACAAACGTTCCTCTGCCACATGAGAAATTGCAATCAGATGAAAAATATGACCAACTGTACTGAGCTGCAAAGTGTTATGGCGTGTTTGTGCTGTAATATCATAATGACACATGTCTGTAAGATCCCTTTGTCTCAGCAGATGTTTGTTAGTTATGATATCAAATGTTTACATGAGTCTAAAGGAAAGAACAATTCAACACTTTAGTCGACAGCATGATGAATTATCACAATCCTAGCTTGAATCATTCTGCTGATGTTTTTTCATTTAATGTCTCATTACGTTATTTTCATATAACGATATGTCTCTTTATTCCATGATTTGCCAGGTTGCATCTATCGTTTTTCAAACTCAGTTTTAGATTAAACCAAGCCCACTTCTGCATCAACTAAGCTCCGCACGACTCTGTCCCCATGGTAACAATGCTCAGCTTATATCATTTCTACTCTAGCTTGGGGAGAAAAACCCGATATGAGCTGTTTTTTAGAACACAAATAATTAGCTAACCGCCTCTCTCCTAGTACCGCCCCCTCACTTCCTCCTTCCTTCGCTTTAGAGACAACTTGACTGGGGGCTGAGCGGCTGAATGCAGCTATAGCTCCTCCCATTGCAGTCAGTGCAAGCCGTGCAGGAAATCGTTACGGCGGTCCTGGGCAAGCATAATATTTAATATAACCTGACTGTGTTGGAAAGTGACAAAGTACATATACTCAAACACTGTAAAAAGAAGAGATTTAAGGCTACTTATTGTTTGCAAGTGTATTACTAATAAATCCATGGTGAATTCATAAATAAAAAAAATTAAATAACATTAACTAGCCCTGCATAACTGTGATCGTCTTTCATACAAAAGAAGAGCTCTTTCCATCAATGTACTTTGAAAAAGATATATTGATCATTCGGAAGCCGGTTTGGTCAAATCTAAACTGGGTCGGGGACCGAAAGACGCTGCCAGGTTGTGTAACTTCACGGTAGAAAGAGGTTTAAGAAAGCGTGTCTTTATGTCTGTTTGTGATCAGATGTTACTCACTCGACTGCGGCAGCATGGAGGTGTACACTTTTGGGTCGATGGTCCCCATGGGGGGTTGGCAGCAGTGGGTTGGTGAAGCTCCGAGGGGGTGGGTGGGCCGCACGCAAGGCTGTGGGGATGGTCCGCCCACTTCCTGTCTGGACCTCCTCTGGGGCGGCAGCAGCAGCAGGGGCCCCTGGGATGGCAACGACCCCAGGAACATGGTCCCCGGGCGGGGCAGAGGACCCGGGGAGGAGCGGAGCCACCGGCTGGGGGGGCGGCTGCTGCTGGAGCAGAGGGTTGGTGGAGGCCTCTGCAGTCATGGCTGAGGAAGAAGAAGGAGAAAAAAAGAGGATGAAAGAGATGTGGGATGTCAGAGATGGATATTGGGATGGGAGGAAAGAAAGAAGGACAGACAGAAAAACACTTCATATATTTGAAAAATACAGCTTCAAGCGTTTAGCCTGCATATCGCTTCTTTGTGTGTCTTGAAAAGCGCTATATAAATTAGGTGTATTATTATTACTATTATTATTATTATATCCAAATGCACTTCTGTGTTTATTTCATAGACAGTGTCGGCTCAGATGTTTCCCCTCAATAAAGGTATTCTGATTCTGATGATGTTGCTGCAGGACGACCGTGTGTCAGTTGCATTGATCCAAACCACTGTGCAGGTGAGCTCACACTCCCTGTCAGAACAAAGCAGTGTGTCCTAATTGTACATAATGCATGTAAGGGCAGCTGCAGGATGTACTGAAAGGAAAAGGAAAAGCATGGCGATTTGTAACAGACTCTGTTTTTTAAAGTTGTGTTCTCTATGCCCAGCAAAATAAATATCATATGTTGTCTTGTTCATACTGAAAGGCCTATGGATATTTAAAATAGTATATTCCTCAACTTTATTCAAATATCAATCGTATCTGTTAGGGAATAATTTTAACTCCTTTACTCCTAAGATATCTAACCTTTTTGTCCTTTGACGTTTATGACCAACCCTGACTCTGTTATCTTCCTTAAGGGGACCTATTATGCTATATTTGAAACATATATTTGTAGGGCCATACCTATATAAAGTATATAAATATAGTTTTTTTTCAAAATACCAAACAGATCCTGCATTTTTAGCCATGCCTCATTTTGCTCTATTTGCTCTTTCCAGCCCTGTTTTTGCAAGGGCTGATTCTGTGAGCTGCAGCTGACCACGCCTGCAGCTCACACTCTCCCGTGCTGAACCTCTGGCTGCTGTGACTTGTGATGTGAATCCTCCGGCCGATACTAGTAATAAACCATCAGTGTTTGACATCAAAGCTCCAGCTCTCCTCGTGTCTCTCTGAGTCCTGACTCTCCATTGCTGCAGAAGTTTCCCTTACAGTATCCACAAACATGAGAGAACCCTGAGCTCTGCGGTTGTATTCTTTTACTTTCAAGTCTCTCGCTGTTCTTTCTGTACTTATATGTAGACTGAATGTCTTCACAGGTGAAATCCCAATTGTTCTTGTCAGAGTTACATTTAAAGAAAGTTGTAACAAGAAGAGCTTCCTGCTAAAGAAAAGAGAAACACTTCCAGAGTTACTTGTGCAGTAACACGCTCAGATGTGACATGAAGATGAAACTCCTGGTGTAGCTCCAGTCAGCCGAATCACAGCCAACATGGCAGAGCAGACAGATGTGACTACATGTAGTCCCTGTGAGTGCATTAACCACAGAAGAAGAGGAGAGCTGCTCCCCATGGGAGAGGAACGACAAAGAGCAAAGGAAAATCTCAAGTGAGCCCAAAGGAAAGAGGAACAAGAACTCTGATCTAGGACGTTCGGCAACCAAAGAAAAAATCTCAAGGAATTTGACTTTTAGAGTTTTCATCACGGAAGAGAGCTCTTTTTTCTAATCTTTCAAGCATATGCAGCTATAACCAGTATACCTTTCAATTGAAATCCAGACTGACACATTGTGGATCGTTGGATCTAACACCCCTATCAGCAGCATATCATTTGTCAGTGCCTTTCACACATGCATTGTCAAATGTACAATGTGTTAAGCATGGAGGTATGGTCCAAAGAAACAGGGGGCAGTAATACTGGCTCCATACAACGTAGTCATCAGTTATTGGAAACATGTTTAGCACACACCAACAGCTGCCTCTCAGGCTCACTTCAGTAGACATCTCTGGAGCATCAACACTGTAACCTCTGATGATTATGTACAAAAAAAAACAGTTTAACCTAAATTCGAGCCAGTCACACATGTCTGGCTTAATGTTTGGTTACATTTAGAAATGATATGGTGTCAAAAAAAGAACATGGTCAGTGTTACGTGCTTGTGTTGCTTTTCTCTGTCTCTCTGCTGCGCAGGTACACCTGGTCCACCATTGGCTCCACCTCCCCCAGGTGTCCTAATGACATTCAGCTGGGGACTTTAAAAGGAGAAGCTGGAGGAGAAGAGGCTCTCTTTTCCTGCCCTGATGCCGAGGGATTATATCCGTGGATTTCCTCTCACCCCACGTGTGGATCCATTATTCTTTGCTGTCTTATACTGTGTGAACTCTGGAGGATGTTAGTGTAGGACTTTTCGCGGCTTTGTTTTTTTCCCAGTAGGTTGTGTTAGATCTCTGGGTAGAGGAGGGAAGTCTGGGTCCTACGGCCCATGGTGTGGCTGGCCCAGGCCCCCTTCTTGTTTGTTTATTGCCGTCCTCCAGACTTGGTTTCTTTTTGCCGGTAGGCATGTAAGTTACGGCTGTGCTGACAATAAATGCCCGTCCTTATCGATATTTTTTGTTTGGCGTGGTTTGTTTTTAAGTTACGGGTCTTCCCATGAGCCACTACCGCTTGGTAGGGGGACGGGTCGTAACGGTCAGTGTTAGGCAAAGTGCTCTGTCAGTAGGATGAGCAGTTGAGAGTTAGCAGAACTAGCCTTCTAACTGTTGCAACAGCCAGTCCCAAAGGAACACTGAGTTAGTTTACATACATGTCCGTGTGCAGTAACTCCTACTCATTGGGACACACACTACTAGTTAGTCTCAGATCACTAAACCACAGAGATCAAAACAAAACATCTCCTACATCAACATACTTATTTGACTTTTGTGAAAAAGTCACTCCTATCAACCCCTAAACTTCTGAGTGGACTGGGAATGGACACTTCACTAGTAATGGTGGTTCGGGCAGACTTTCACCAATACATCTGTCAACATGGGCATGAACAAATGTGGCTCTTTGAATGACCTTTTAGTCTGATGTAATCAGCACATTAGCAAAGACATATCACAGTTATCGGACTCTCCAAGGATCAGAGGATGGATACACTTCCGAAATAATTTCTCTTTGAAAAACAACGACAGAATCAGAGGAAAAAAGGGAACACTTCAAGCAGGAAGTGTAATAAACACAGACGAGTTGTTTGTTTTGCTGAAGCAACAGTGAAATGAGCCTTTCTCATTAAAAAGACAAACAAATAATGATCTATCTCTGGGATCATATCTGCCTCCTCTCAGTCTTATCACCTTCACATTTAAACGAGTGGAGTTCACGGTCTCATTGTCTGTGTCCCTGCTAAGTTGGTTTGTTTACTTATTAATATTTAAAGTATATTATTAGTGTGTGCTAATTATTATTATTATGTGTCCCTCATTAACTGTTGTATGCATCGTACGCAATTTGTCCAGTTTGATTTTTTTTTCACCACTTAAAATAATAAAGTTTATTTTATTGATAAAGATGCCAGAGCCCTTCCAGTTTACAGCTTTATTGACAGCAGCACGTTTGTCCTCCAGCTGCAGAAATCTCTCATCTAAATATATTTTCAGATGATTCAGTTTAATTTTTTCACTGCAACGTTTTTTCACTTTTTCCTCAAATTCATTCTTCAATTCTCTCCAGACTCTTTGATGCCATCCACAGCAATATAATGTCATATGTCAATGTCAATGGACCGTTCCTTCATAACGTGAAGCTTTTTACTCTTGTTCAACACTTCTGTAGAAGTATTTTTCTGTTCCAAACAATTCACACACTTGTGGACATAATCCTCAGTGGAGTTGTTTGAACCCGTGGCATGGTTTTTGTCCTCAGCCTTACAGGCCTACTGGGCCAAAGGAGCAGCGGGACAGAGCTAGAAATGTCCACTAGATCAGTGGTTCCCAAACGGTGTGCCGTGAGGCAATTCCGGGTGTGCCGTGGGATTTTGTGACAACCATACGTTATTATTGCAATATACAACTACACAAAAATAATATTTTTTTTATTTACTATAGCAGTACTTTGTAGGTTTATATGTACGTAATCTGCGCGACTTGCGCGTCCACATCTCCACGTGCAGTGCTGCATAAACATGGCTGAGTCCAGCGATAACTCCTCGGGGGTGGAGGTATGGCCCATTACTTTGAGTTCGTCCGAAGAATAGACAGGAATGTGACGGTGAGGTGCAAACTGTGTCCAGGCCAGAAGCTGTTATCCTCTGCTGTAAACACCACGTCAAACCTCAACAAGCACCTGCAAAAGAACACATGCTAAGGTGAAGCTACCGCACACGCTATTTGTTGTCTGTTTATATCACGTTGTCTGTTCTTCTTCTCTGTCTTCCGGTTGTTGCCTGTTTTGAATGACAAATACACACTACCGCCGCCTGCTGGTAAGGAAAGTTATTGCCACTCACGCATGCGCAGTTCGTACGTGCTCGGTGAGTAAAGTAACGAGTTACTTTATGTAGATGGTAAAAAAGTAGTGTAATATATTAAAAACATTTAGTAACGACCCCATCTCTGGAGTTGGCGTTCTCTACTCTGATGAAGAACAACAGGAGGTCACGGGACTCACGGCTCTCTGTTGAACAGGACTTGCGAGTGGCCCTCTCTTCAGTGCCACCAAGGATTACAAAATTCTGCGCGCCCCGACAGGCACATGTATCTCACTAATTTGTAAGTCGGCAAAATATTTACAATAGCACATGTTTCAATGCTGATTGCTGAAATGTTAATGTTGTGACCTGTCTGGTTTAAAGGAGTGTGTTGCTGCTTTGATGAAGCCTAATTTGATAAAGTTTCAAATACATTTCTGAAATATTTCGTTCATAAATATTTCATGAGTAATATAGTTGTCTTTGTCACATTTTATTTGGCATTAGTAAATAATTATGCACATTTACAGATATTTTACATGATATGAGTGATAACACGTGTTATAAGGGCTATTTTGCACAATAGGTGTGCCTTGAGATTTTTACTTGTCCTTTGGTGTGCCTTGGGCACAAAACGTTTGGGAACCACTGAACTAGATAATAACAATGTCCACGATTCAGCTGTACAGTGTAAGATCACATATAGACAACAGCAGGCTCCCCATTCCACCCCCCAGGGGTCAGTGATTGAAATGACCCTACTGAATTCCAGGTGACTTGTTTAAAAGATGTAGCCCTTGGAAAGCCTGTACATGGTTTTGCCTGAAAAATGGGGCGGGAAAATGGGGCTTCGAATCAGGGGGTTAGTAGTTCAATCCCACCCTCAAAATGTCAAGTGTCCTTGGGCAAGATACTCGACCCCAAATTGCTCCTGTAGCATCACTGGATTGAGTCGCTTTGGGTAAAAACATCAGCTAACTAGCATGTAGTGAATACAAATCCTGCCAAAAAGCCTTTGAAATATTGTGTTTTATATGAAAATGATATTAGTGCTGAAGGCTGCTCACACCCACCTGGTGTGTATCCTCGGTCCACGGTCAGGCTGGGGAAGGGCATGGGTCTCAGGCTGAACTATTGTGTGTGAAGCCACAGGAGGGGGACGGCAGGATGCCCGGGTACTGAGAGGAGTCCAGGGCCGGCACCGGGATGGCACTGACCACTGCTGTACACACACACACACACACACACACACACACACACACACACACACACACACACACACACACACACACACACACACACACACACACACACACACACACACACACACACAATATTTAAAAAAGAAAAAAAAAATTGAAATTAAAAGAATATTATTTTTTAAATTATTATTATCCAGTTTTTCCCACATAATTTGAATGTATTTGTAGGTGCAGCGCTCTTCCCCCCCCCCCACCATGCAAATGAGCCATAATCTCATTAAATATGCGCATATTTTAATACATTTCGGAACAACAATCTGAACATTGGATAAAGTCAGGAATCATATTAGAATCTAAAGTTTTTACAGAAGGGATTTTTTATCACTCCATAAATCATAAAACAACTGTGAAATATCAATTTTCACCATGTTTTAGGTATAAAATGTTCTATAATTCAGGGGGGGGGGGCAGGATGCTGGCTCCTGCTTCCTCTTGTTTTGAACAACAGGGTCTGATTGTATTAATCTCTGCTCAATGACTGTATGGGGTCAAATAATTGACAATTTGGAGGGCTGTGATGCGCATCTGTAGGTGTGTGTGTGTGTGTGTTGTTAAATGAAGTGGTGCTGTGATTATTTCAAGAGAAACGCGTTTGATTACAGCGGCGAGACGAGCAGAGATGAGCAGATCTGATCAATACTCACATCGACACACACTGTGTGTGTGTGTGTGTGTGCAAATGTGTGTATGTGTTTTTTAATTTGTGAGACAAAAACATAAATGTAACACAAGATTTAAAAAAAGAAAGAACAACAATGAGAAAGCGATTGATTAGAAAATGGACAGTGGAATAGAGACACAGTAAACATATATAAGCAAACAGAAGTCAAAAGAATAAATGACTTTGGAACAAAGGGAAATGAAGAGGCAGCGGGTTTAGAATAACATGAAATTAAGACTCAGAAAAAGATAGATAGTAAAAAAACAAAGAAGAGGGCAGCAGAGAGAAGTGAGAGAAGAATTGAAGAAAGCTTCATTAGAAAATGTGTGTGAGATAAAGTCAGATAGTGAGATAGAGATAAAGATCACCAGATCCACTGAGCTGCAGATGCAGGCAGGAAGAGTCTCTCACATCCACACACTGACCCACTACACCTGACTCCACAGACTCCAGGTCACTTCCTTCAATGTTTGTAAATCAAATTCAACGTTCTGCTGCAGTATTTTGGTTCTTTATAGAACATTTAACTTATCTCAATTGTTTGTATTGTGTATTTTTTTGTATGTCTTTTTCTACTACTGTAGATACTGTATATATGCTTTTAATGTTTTTATTTTATTATGTATATATATATTTATTCCAACTTTTAAATATTTGAATACCTGAACACACTGATGTTGTAACAAACGAATCTCTCAATTTGGGATCAATATCCAATATCTATATATCCATCTATATCTAATATTACACCATAACAAGTCAGAAGAATGCTCATCCATTTATCCATCCTGACCGTGCATCTTTTATAAAACACAGTTATCAATAAAGTGCAGTGGTTTAGCGTGCTGATCTTCAGACCAGGGGCCCAGGGGAGACCCTTCCCACCTTAACCCCTACTGCAGTCAAGAAACATCCCCCTACAAGTATCCAGTGGGTATTGTCCACAGTATTCAACGTATTACAGTACATCTACGTCGAATATATGTCATGTAATTGAGCACTTGGAAGAGCATTAAAATAAATACCACACATGATTATTGTTATTATATTAGCATAAAAATAGGACAGTAGTCCATTTCACATCAAACGTGCCCCTGGACATTGAGATATTTCAATTTGTCCATGTGTGAAAGTGTCATATATGAAAAGAGATCTGAAACTGGGCTACTTTTAAATGACCTGCTAAATTAAAACCACAGGGGGTCGTCCCGTCTTTCTGAATGATCTGTCCCGGTCCTAAGAGAAAATCAAGAATTTGATTGAAGTGAATATATTTATATTTAAGTGAATGCATTGTTAGGAACATAAATATATAAACGTTTAAAATCCTCTCTGTCTGATAGGTTTTATTGTGCTTTTATTTAAAGGCAGAAATGTAGTAGGTATGTATGTAAGTAGATATTAAAACAACATCACTGTGAATATTGTGAAGGAAGAGAGGATCAACGCTAACTGTACGACATGTAACACTAACATACTCATCAAAGGACCTCTCTTCTTTATTGCTCTCATTTCTTCTGACAGGAACACATACAGTATTTGTTATGTATGTTGTCAATGAAAGCACACCAATTACAGATAGAATGGGTGAGTATTGTACTGGCCATTTTGTTGTGCAACAGGAATGGTCCAACCACTGCAGAATACCTTTTAAACAAAACAAAAGCCAAAAGGTGAAACAAGGAAAGAAGAAAGACTGAATGAATCCTTATGAGAGGCCGTCAAGCTCACAACTCATACTTGGTCTTACAAACAATATCAGAATCTCACATGTACACCACCAGACTCTTTCACACACAGTATCATACCGTCTTTAACGTACTGTCATTCCTTCCTTCATTTACTATCATACTATCATACATAAATAACGTTTCTCTCTCACACACAAAAACAACATCTCTTAAACGCACCATCATACTCTCGTACACACACCACTATCGTCTTTCACAAACAACTATAATCTAATAGAACATTATAATAGTGTATGTGAAAGAGGATAGTAGTATGTGTGTAATCGGTAAACAATGTATGTAAGACAGAATAATAACCTTTGTAAGAGGGAATAGTATTTCATGTTAATAACAATAGTCATATATGTAAAACAGAATAGCAGTGAATGAAAGGCCGAATAATAGCTTATATAAGAGGTAATAATAGTTAATGTGAATGACTATAGGTATGTATACAACAGAATGATAGGGTGTGTGCATAAGAATAGTTATGTGTGTGAGAGAGTATGATTGAAAAGGAAGTTGGACTAAATTCTCAGTTCCTGATTGGCTCTACATTTTTGTTTGATGGACACCGCCCACAATGGCAGTAGACTACTACTAATTTTCCCTATGCAACCTGAAGAGTAAGGGTCAAGTCCGTCAGAAAGCAATGACTGTAAGTGTAAGCCTAACACTTACAATAGGCATACACTGACTGTAAGGATTAGTAACATGTATTGTGTTTATGTGATGACATTTGGAGATGTTTCAACTGCATTAAAATGCGTTAGCATTTGCGCTAGCATACGTGCTAGCGTTAGCCATACTAGCCTGTATACCAGTGTTTCTCAAACTTTTTCATACCAGGGACCACTTAACCAATAAAAACACACTCGCGGACCACCTAACTCCACAAATATCCAAAAACACATCGTTTTTCTAGAACAGATTACAAATCGCCTGAAACTGGTACAAAGAAGTGGCAACATGTGTGGTGAAGGTGTTGCGCTGGGCAATATGATGCAATTGAAAGTTAAACTTAAGCTCGCTCCATTGCGGAAATATTCGCGCGAGAGTGCGGAAAACTTTAATTAATTAATTAATTTCAAATGTGAAATGTTACCAATATACTCACGGACCACTAGGGGGGCGCTCACGGACCACCAGTGGTCCGCGGACCACATTTTGAGAAGCACTGCTGTATACATGCTTATTGCACTGCTAGCATTAGCTATATTTACCTTGTTTACACTAAGCGGTCCTATGTGTTAATCTGTGTATGTTACACTTGCATGTATGAGATCATTAAGTGCCTTGTAACTTCTTTTTTTATAGTTTCACTCCGTTTGAATGTCAGTGGACTGCTAATAAGTCAATAAAGGAGCATGGCTGCTCATTCCCTGGCTCTCAAAAGAGTTTGGCTGGCTGTTTAATCTATGTTCACACTGAGACAGTACAGCACATAGAGAGAACAGTAGGCCTACACCTATTGTGTAAGTACATACAAGCAGGTCACACAGTATGATCACAAATAGATATTTTTTAGATCAAATATGATCTATTCTTATGTAACAAGACATTAAACTATAAGTGTTAATTAAGTCTAAATAACTCAAAATTAGGCACTACTGTCTTATTAGGCCCATATTGAGCAGAGCAAGACCAAAACTCATGTACAACAACTTCCTTACTTGCAATAAATAAGCACTAATTAGAGGGTTATTGAGGAAAAACTCAACTAATGGCATATTACTTGTAGAATATGGTCATGTAGAATAAGGCATTAATAAGTGTTTTATAATGACCAGTGTTGGGATTAACGCGTTACAAAGTAACGCGTTACTGTAACGCCGTTATTTTTGGCAGTAACTGGTACTCTAACGCATTACTTTTTAAATTCAGTAACTCAGTTACCGTTACTACATGGTGCGTTACTCCGTTACTGCGTTATTTTTTTATATATAGTCAACAGCCAGGAGAACAGAGATGAGAACTGTACTTAAGTACAGTACTTGAGTAAATGTACTTTGATACTTCATGTGTCACATGCGGAGATGGGCTGTGGGCGTGTTTGTGTTGTTTACTAACAAGACTATCATGGCGGCGGCGGAGCTCAAGTCTAGTTTCTCCACCTGGAGATATTCTCACTATTTCACTTTTGTCGAGCACAAAGAAAAGAACGTTTTAGTTAAATGTAAGTTGTGTCCTGGCGGGTCAAAGATCCTATCTACTGCCCAAACCAGTAATTCAAATCTCTTAAAACATCTGCAAAAACAACATGCTGGGACGAAGCTAGTAGCTAAGACCACAGAGACTCAGCCGACGCCACTCCACCTCCACCTAAGCAACAGCGGCTGGATTTTAACCAAAGGACTGCTGGCCAGGGAAAAGTCGATAAAGCCATTGCACGGTATGTTGTAGAACACATGCAGGCTATTGCTACAGTGGAGTCACCCGCTTTCAGGGAGCTAGTTAGCATGATAGCATGTCCGGGCGGCACACGGCATATGGGACGGAAAACTTTTTCCAACTATCTGGAGAAAGAATATACAAAAATGGAAAGCCAGCTAATATCGATGCAATCCAGATTGCATATAATGCCAAGTTGATCAACAGATTGTATTATTCTCCAATGCAATAACAGTACTGAAATGAAGGCTATAAGCAGGGCTGCACATAACTGGTGCGCAGGTGCACCAGTTATTTGCGAGTTGCATATGGACTGGTAAGAAAAAAATGTCGAAGAAGCAAGCCACGTTGAGTAGTTACTTTGGTACTCCACCCCCGCCCAAAAAACGTCAGACTGAACCAGCTCAAACAAAACGTGTATTCGCAGAGAAGTGGCTACAGGATGTAGGCTGGCTCCAAACCGATGACGAGCGCACTGAGATGTGGTGCAAAATATGCAGAGAAAATCCGAATCTTGCTGATAAAAGCAACGCCTTTTATATAGGTTGTACGAATTTTAGTCATCCAGCTTTTGAAAAGCATGAGAAGAGCAAAGAGCATGTGAAGATAGCTGACAACCAGGATAAGAACCCCAATCGTCCCCTCGACAGGTGGCAGGATACACTCAATGAAGAACAGCGCCAAGCTCTGAGTAATATGTTTCTGTTGGCCTTTCACAAAGCCAAACATGCACGTCCTATGCGTTCATATGAGGAGGACATTGCGCTTCTCAAGAGGCTTGGCGTTAATGTTGGGACTGCTTATCATTCGAGAGAAGGGGGATCCCGCATCATGGAGACCATCGCACAGGCAATCAGTTCAGAGTTGTATGAAAAATTGACGGCAGCTGCATTTTGGGGTGTGCTTTTTGATGGATCAGAAGACATAACAAAAGTGGAGCAGGAAATGGTGTACATTGTGTCTGTGGGTAGCGAGGGAGAGTTTAGCTCAGATTTCATTGGGTTAATTAATTTGGGTGTGAAACGAACGGCACAGGACATAACAGACGGGCTGGAGCAACTCTTCCATGCTTGTGGCTTAGGAGATGAGTGGAAGACGAAGTTGGTGTCTGTATGCACAGACGGAGCTGCAGTGAATGTCGGAGTTTACAACGGGGTAGTCCCCAAACTGCGTAAACTGGTGGCGATTGGGGATTCCCTTGTGCATATTCTTTGTACCGCCCACACCCTCGAGAACTGCGCCAAGTCAGCTGATCGCATGGTTCCATACTGTGAGACATTTAATAGCTCCGTTGTCAAGCTTTTATTTACAGAAAGGGGGCGCCAAAAGAACAGAACAACTTAAGATGATATGTGATGAGAATGGCATTGCCTTTGTAAAACTAGGAAAGTTTCACAACATTAGATGGTGTGCATGGAGACAAGAGACTCTTTTGAAAATATGGAGGCTATTACCTGCCATTCAATCTCAAGTGGCTACAAGTGATGACAGTGACCTAAAACATGTCTGCACAGAGCGTTTTAAGTGTTTCCTAGCCAACATGCTTGACACTGGAAACATTTTACAGTTCACCTCCCTCAAGTTCCAGCAAGAGAATTTGACTATTGGTGAATGCAAGGATGAGCTCATGGCAGCTATCGGACAGCTGACACTTCTGCTTGACAGTGAAGGCAAGTACAGGAAAGAGACTGTTTCAAATGCTGATTCTGACAGGGACAAGGTTGATGTATTGAGAGGTCTAATTCAGGAGTTTGAAAGCAGATATTAATCCCTCAAGTCATGTGATCCATTTTTAATGTTTGATCCTTCAACTTGGCCTAAAGAAAAAAAAGATCTCCACAGTTTTGGCAACACAACACTGACTGACATTCTTCAGAGATATGAGGCCATCCTGTCTATCGACAGAGACTCCACTGTAAGAGAATGGATGCTTTTAAAGCAAGCAGGAAAACGTTTGGCAGCGTTCTCTGTGTATGACTTGGTCAACATAGTGAAGACAAGCAATCCAGAAAGATACTCCAACATTCAGAAAGTCCTGCTGTTGTCCCTTACACTGCCCTTGAGCAGTGCTTCATGTGAGAGGGGATTTTCACATCTTAATATAATAAAAAGCAAGTTCAGATCCTGCCTGTCAGACTCGCGCCTCTCATCCCTGATGCACATCCACTTGTCTAAGATGACAACAGAGACTTTCGACCCAAAACCAGCTGTTGACTTGTGGATGCAAGCAGCTAATCGCAGACTCAACCAGAGAGAAAGAAGTAGGCCTACATCATCAGCTACCATGTCTGACAGAGAGGAAGACAGTGAGGAGAACAGTCAGGAGGGTAGTGATGACAGCTTGTAGTATTACTGGTCGTGCTAATGTTGTCTTGTGTTCACCTCTGCATGTGTGTTCTGTGTTCACCTCTGCATGTGTGTTCTGTGTTCACCTCTGCATGTGTGTTCAGTGTTCACCTCTGCATGTGTGTTCTGTGTTCACCTCTGTGTGTGTGTGTATTCACCTCTGCATGTGTGTTCAGTGTTCACCTCTGCATGTGTGTTCTGTGTTCACCTCTGCATGTGTGTTCAGTGCTCACCTCTGCATGTGTGTTCTGTGTTCACCTCTGCATGTGTGTTCTGTGTTCACCTCTGCATGTGTGTTCAGTGTTCACCTCTGCATGTGTGTTCTGTGCTCACCTCTGCATGTGTGTTCTGTGTTCACCTCTGCATGTGTGTTCTGTGCTCACCTCTGCATGTGTGTTCAGTGTTCACCTCTGCATGTGTGTTCTGTGCTCACCTCTGCATGTGTGTTCAGTGCTCACCTCTGCATGTGTGTTCTGTGTTCACCTCTGTATGTGTGTTCTGTGTTCACCTCTGCATGTGTGTTCTGTGTTCACCTCTGCATGTGTGTTCTGTGTTCACCTCTGTATGTGTGTTCTGTGTTCACCTCTGTATGTGTGTTCTGTGTTCACCTCTGCATGTGTGTTCTGTGTTCACCTCTGTATGTGTGTTCAGTGCTCACCTCTGCATGTGTGTTCTGTGTTCACCTCTGCATGTGTGTTCTGTGCTCACCTCTGCATGTGTGTTCAGTGTTCACCTCTGCATGTGTGTTCTGTGTTCACCTCTGCATGTGTGTTCTGTGTTCACCTCTGCATGTGTGTTCAGTGCTCACCTCTGCATGTGTGTTCAGTGTTCACCTCTGCATGTGTGTTCTGTGTTCACCTCTGCATGTGTGTTCAGTGCTCACCTCTGCATGTGTGTTCTGTGCTCACCTCTGCATGTGTGTTCAGTGTTCACTTCTGTATGTGTGTTCAGTGTTCACCTCTGCATGTGTGTTCAGTGTTCACCTCTGCATGTGTGTTCTGTGTTCACCTCTGCATGTGTGTTCAGTGTTCACCTCTGCATGTGTGGTCTGTGTTCACCTCTGCATGTGTGTTCAGTGTTCACCTCTGCATGTGTGTTCTGTGTTCACCTCTGCATGTGTGTTCTGTGTTCACCTCTGCATGTGTGTTCTGTGCTCACCTCTGCATGTGTGTTCAGTGTTCACTTCTGTATGTGTGTTCAGTGTTCACCTCTGCATGTGTGTTCAGTGTTCACCTCTGCATGTGTGTTCTGTGTTCACCTCTGCATGTGTGTTCTGTGTTCACCTCTGCATGTGTGTTCAGTGTTCACCTCTGCATGTGTGTTCTGTGTTCACCTCTGCATGTGTGTTCTGTGTTCACCTCTGCATGTGTGTTCAGTGTTCACCTCTGCATGTGTGTTCTGTGTGCACCTCTGCATGTGTGTTCTGTGTTCACCTCTGCATGTGTGTTCTGTGTTCACCTCTGCATGTGTGTTCAGTGTTCACCTCTGCATGTGTGGTCTGTGTTCACCTCTGCATGTGTGTTCAGTGTTCACCTCTGCATGTGTGTTCTGTGTTCACCTCTGCATGTGTGTTCAGTGTTCACCTCTGCATGTGTGTTCAGTGTTCACCTCTGCATGTGTGTTCTGTGTTCACCTCTGCATGTTCTGTGCTCACCTCTGCATGTGTGTTCAGTGCTCACCACTGCATGTGTGTTCAGTGCTCACCTCTGCATGTGTGTTCTGTGTTCACCTCTGCATGTTCTGTGTTCACCTCTGCATGTGTGTTCAGTGCCGTGTGTCTGGCAAATAAAGTCAAGACCCCCTCAAAAGTTACGGTTTATTTCATTTTAAGGATGAGCACCAAGCAACATCTCCAGGTGCTCCTTTGAGAACCAGGGCAAACAAGTTATGTGCACCCCTGCCTATAAGGGCATTAATGGGAGCAATTTTTTTAAGTAACTACAAAGTTACTTTTCACAGTAACGCATTACTTTTTGGTGTAAGTAATCAGTAAAGTAACTGAGTTACTTTTGAAATGAAGTAACTAGTAATGATAACTAGTTACTGGTTTTCAGTAACTAGCACAACACTGATAATGACTAATAAAGAGCCAATATACTGCTAATATACATGTTAATTATCAACTAGTTGATGGTGATGGTGAAAGTGTTTATGATGCGCCAGCGGACGTCATGAATGTGCGTCTGCTGCTGTGGGGAAACTATGGAAACTACAGTTTTCTATACAGCGGACTACAACATGGATGTTTAATAAGAAGGAGGGACTACTGTAAACTCATCCAGAGACTCTCCACCGTGCTCTGATGCTGTTGCTTTATGCTTTATGAACGTGGACAACAGAGAAACATATTCTTCATGACCAAAGTTGGAATTGAAATAAACAAGTAAAGTGAAACTTATGCTCGTCACCCTCTCCCTCCGGTCCACATTAATACAAATGATCCCAATACGTATGATTGTATGAAAAGATCTTAAAATCAATACAAATGTATTTATTATAAACGTTAGTCCTTAACATCTATCACTGTGTATATCACCATTCAAACATCTTTTAAAAGTTGAACAAACCCCACACAGCTCAGTAAAGACTGTGAAATGTTGACTTTATTTGATCATTTCAGTAAAAACTAACGTTCATATTTCTCTTTTTGATTATAATACTGATGAACGTTCAGAAAAAAGCACTTTGGCAACTTACCACATACGTTTTAAAATGCGTAATAAGCACCGTAACTTTCATGATATCATTTCTCGGTCATAATCGGTTGTTTCCATGACATACATAAGTGTCCTACACTAATAATACAAAGTTATTATTAGTATGCTGTGTGTACCTTGTGTGCACCGCCTAGTGGTTAAAGCACGTTATTTAATTATTTTTGTTGAATAATGTTATTTTTGTTGAATAATGTTATTTGATGAAAAAAATATTAAGAGTACATACTTTCAGAGGGGGAAAGTAGAAGGTCAATGATAGAAATATAGAATATAAAAAATCAAGAAGATACTGTAAGTGATCTCTACAATAAAACAGTTTAGTGCCGGATGTACAAAGATATTAATATGAGGATGTGCAAAACAGACAAACTAATTAACCTTTATTAACACATTAAAGAATACTTTAGGTTAAGGTCTTCTTTTAAATAAGAAAAAAGCTTTGGGGATATCTATCTACAGATAAATATTAAGCCTGACAAAGTACTTAACGTCTAATATATTGCTTTCCTGCAATGTTAACTATGTTGAAGCACTTATTTTAACTGATATTATACACATTAATTATACTCTCATGTATGTAGATAGTATAATACATGTGCAGAATATGACAGTTTAATGGTGGAGGTACACACATATTGATAGATGTCTTGTAATGCACTGTTGAGGCAATGCACTGTGACCCAAGTTTTTCATTCATTGCATAACTACACCGTAGTTGTGTATATGATATGTCAATAAACCTTTGAAAATCTTGAAATCTTGAAAGGGATGTGCAAAATATCAATTATATAGAGTTTTTAATTAACTATTAGTAGAGAATAACGAGTAATGAATATATTTTATAGAGATCTGCAGATAAATGTTTAGTCTTCTCAAGCACCAACTATCAAATATCTCTCCTGATTGTTGGCACTTGACAATCACCTACCCTGAATTTTACTCAGGTGTAACTAAAGTCTGATTTAAGGGTTGTTTATATTTCACATAATTAATCAGAATCTGCAAAGTAACTCAAATAAATGTAGTGGAGTAAAAATACCAGGTTAACCTCTGAATTGTAGTGGAGTAGAATTACAAAGTAACAATGAGCTGTCATGTGGGTATATATTAATGCTGCACATCATGGACACAAGCGAATTTCACCCATTTATTAATTATATGTTTTACATTTGATAACACCAATGTGTTTAATACTGGCAACTTCTAATTGTGGGAAAAACGAAAACGTTCAGTAGAGACGTTCCATAGAACATTTTGCGAAACCCAATAGCCAGCATGTGTAGTTCCAAAATGTTTTTCGGATTTCATATCGCATTAACACCATATCCCAACGTGCATTGCGGCTAAAACATCCAATCACCGAGCTTAAACCATAGCTGAGGATCTTGGGTAATCAGTTCAGTGGCTGTGTATACGTCTGTTTCCGGTTATTTTATTTAGAAAATGATGTTCCTGGTCACCATTTGCCTCTGAGAAACCTTTAATGATAAAAATAAACGAGACCTCGCCTCCAAGGGTAAAATCATATTAACGTCGATGATCCTTCAGCACTATCATTAAGAATAATTAGCATGTGTCCAACATTTTTGTTCACAACTAAATACCTGCAAAATAATGGAAAACTGACTATTTGTAATACTAATAAGAAAATCAAACAATACTAACACAGTAAACTTGAACCTGATAAAATATAACTGCTGAACATCAGTATAAGCATAACCATTGTTAGCATTTAGCATGTAGGTATCCACACACTCACACACACACGTGTTACTTACGTGTGTTGCTCGGCTGTGAGTCCATAGGAATCATCATTTTGCCTCGTGTTCCCCTCCTGCCGGCCAGCGAGCGGTCCAGGGTGGAGATACAGCTGGAGGCCTCGTCTCCGTCAGCTCCTGCAACATCCACACATTCACATATTCAAACAGGGATTCAAATATTTGCTCTCCGTCATTTAAACTGTTAAACGAGAATTTAAAATGAGTTCCACCGACTCATTTTCTACTGGGAGAAAGTCACTTAAAACACTCATGATCAATCAGGCTTCATTTTACAGCTATGTAAAAAAGATAAAGTATCATAATTATCAAATAAAACAGCTTTACAAAAGTGAATAACTGTTATTTACATAAAATATATGTGAATTAATAAATGCATGAATCAGCATCCTTCTTGTACCTGAGTGGCTGCTCTTACTGCCCATCTGGCTCTCTGATTGGCTGTGTGCCACTTGGGGGAGGTCCTGGCAGGACTGGATGGGCGAATCACGTCCGGACGGAGCGATGCTCGGAGCTTTCTCCATGTTCTTCATCTCCATCTCCTCATGGTGGATCCACAGGTCAGGGGGCCGCAGGTCCTTCTGGCTGCCTTTCCTCTTGCTGGCACTGTGGCTCGCTCTCTTCCTGCACAGAGGACGAGATAGGTGAGGAAGGGAGGTAAACATGTGAGGAAGGGAGGTAAACATGTGTAAACATGTGAGGAAGGGAAGTAAACGTGTGAGGAAGCGAGGTAAACATGTGAGGGAGCGAGGTAAACGTGAGGAAGAACAGGAGACAGACCAATGTAAATGGACAACACAGTGTATTATGGGTGGAATGCTTATACAGTCATGTTACAAAGCAAACATCTAAATTCCAGCAGAGCATGAAGGCACCATGACAGAAACATCAGAGTGCAGCCTGGCTCATGTTTACTGCATTCACAGAAAACACAGCAGCAGACAGGTATTGGTGCATGGAGAGGTGGGGTCTGATCTGTTGTGCTGCAACAAACCTATTAGATTTGTTGAGGTACATTATAAAATATCACTAACCTAAATCATATCATCTAAAACCAGTCAAACCAGATTGCAATAAAATACCTATTGAAACGCCATGAACTGGATTCAAAGATGAAACAGCGGTGACATTTGACAAATAGGATTATGAAATGTCTTGAATTGGATTATAAAATAATACTGCCTGAAAGAACATGAACTGGATTATGCAATAGTACTGTCTGAAATATCAGGAACTGGAATGAACAAACCTGAAATTTGAATAATGGGATTATGAGATGTCATGAAACGGATTACAGAATAATACCTCTACAACAGGATAATACAATAGTACTGTCTGAAACAATATGAACCACATAATAACATATCATCTCTACCTTCATGAACCTGATTATACAAATACTACCATCTGAAATGTGATGAACCAGCATCTTAAATACAACAGATCATGTATCATGTATTTACATTTCCTCTCTGCATAGTAGCTTTGTTTTGGTTCTGGGTGATGGTGTTGTATTTTTGATAAAGAGGCTGCTAAAAGGTGTTGCAAAACCAACCAGGACAGAAAATTAAAAGAATTGTAATTGAGTTTGTGATATAATAGGCGTATGGTGCAGTGGGTTGTGAGTTGGTATTCGGATCAGGAGGTCACAGGTTCAAACCCCACTGCAGTCAGCATGTCGTTGTGTCCCTGAGACACTTCACCCCAAATTGCTCCTGTGGGGATTGCCCACAGTATAGAGTATGTAAGTCGCTTTGGATAAAAGCGTCTAACAAGTGACATGTAATAATATATGTAAAGGACATTGTAAAATGTGAAATAATGCTTATACGATATGTATATAATACGATTACACAACAACAATGACTGAAACCTGATGAATGCGATTGAAATGAAATAAATGAACCAGATGTAATTAGCCACTTAGGTCAGGTCCATCAGGTGTAAGTAAAACAGCATTAGAGATTTGATTTGAACACAGGTTCAGACCGGTTCGGGCCTCTTACTTCCTCTGCTGGGCGGAGGAGTGCCGGGTGCAGATGAGGGCCACGATGACCACCACCACCACAGTGATGGCCCCCACCGACACCACGATGATCACCAGCAGGTTACTGTTCTTCTGAGGCGTGGCGCTGCCGTGGGGGGGGCGCATCTGACCAATGGGAGAATCTGTTAGGTGCAAAAGACAAGAAGGTCAAATGAAATATTAAACTTTAACTTTTGCAAACCATTGTTCATATAGTCAACTTCATAACAGTTGACTTGGACATTTGTGGAACGAAAACCAAACACTTTTGAATGATTACCATGCAGTTGACAAAATACCTTGAATTTCAATCTTTTTATTTCACAATTGCTATTTAGAATTATAATTCAAATGTTGTCATAGTTTATATTTGCATGTACGCAGAAGTTGCTTTGTTATGAAAGCCGACATAGGCTATGTTATAATGACATAAAGACTCAAGATGTAAGTGAGTTATTGTGTATAAAACTCAACTGTTATTTGAATCCCAGAACAAAAACTGAAAAATAAATATAGGTATTTCTCTCTCAAATCTCCATGATGCTGTTCATTCTCTGTATCTCAGTGTTTCATTAAAGTGTACAGTACATATGCAATAGGAAAGAAATGATTTCATACATATTTCTGTTTTTAAACATTAGTGATTTAACAACAAGGAACATTTAAGAAAGCCTGGCATGAAAATACAATGCTTCTGCTACCAGTCAATACACAGTGTGTGTGTGTGTGTGTGTGTGTGTGTGTGTGTGTGTGTGTGTGTGTGTGTGTGTGTGTGTGTGTGTGTGTGTGTGTGTGTGTGTGTGTGTGTGTGTGTGTGTGTGTGTGTGTGTCAGGTGTAAAGGGAGAGAGGGGATTGATGACATGCTCTGTCATTCATTAACTGACCTTGGAGCAGAGAGAGAGAAAATGGGAAACAAAGGGGGAGCATGAAGTCTGGTGAGGAGAGGAGAGAGTGTGAAGAGAGAGGAAGAGAGATGGGGGGGTGATAGATGAGAGAAAGAGAAAGGGCATGACGGCATTCTGAAGAAAGGAGAGAGGCAGAAGATGGTTGAAAATCTGATGAAGGAAAATATGTGAGAGGTACTTTACCTCCCTCACCTCTCTCCCCTTCTCTGCGCTCAGTGGTCTCTCTCAATGAGAAGCACAATCCATCACACTGCAGCCGCACCATTTCTCTTTCCCTGCTTTTAGTTAGATTTGATCCTCCTTTCCTTTTTTTAGAAAAAATAAGTTTCATGACTTTTCTAACAGAACTCTGGCCCTTTGCTACAGCCTTTAAGGTGCTGAGAAAGGTCCTCAGCTCATTCCAATGTGGGGGGTTCTACCTCTGGGGAGGGGATACGATTCAATCTAACTGGCAGTTGTTGAGATATCAGTACGAGAACAACACGCTGCCTCCATATACTGTACACCCCCCCAGCAGGATCAGTTACCCCAGGTGGGGAAAGTACTCAGATCTTGTACTTTAGTAAAAGTAGAAGTACTCAGATCTTGTACTTTAGTAAAAGTAGAAGTACTCAGATCTTATACTTGAGTAAAAGTAGAAGTACTCAGATCTTGTACTTTAGTAAAAGTAGAAGTACTCAGATCTTGTACTTGAGTAAAAGTAGAAGTACTCAGATCCTATACTTGAGTAAAAGTAGAAGTACTCAGATCTGGTACTTGAGTAAAAGTAGAAGTACCAGAGTGTAGGAATACTCTGTTACAGTAAAAGTCCTGCATTCAAAATGTTCCTCAAGTGAAAGTAGAAAAGTATTCTCATCAAAATATAGTGAAAGTAGTGACAGTAAAAGTAGTCGTTGTGCAGATTGGTCCATTTCAGAATAATATATATGATATGTTTTATAATGATTGATCATTAAAGTGTTCTCAAAGCTGGTAAAGGTGCAGCTAGTTTGAATGACTTTGTATACTGCAGGGTAGCTTGTGGATTTACTCCAGGTGGAACTAAAGTCTGATTTAACACTTGATTATATTTCACATCATTCATCCACATCTGTGAAGTAACTAAAGGTATTAGATACATGTAGTGGAGTAGAAGTACACCATTTACTTCTGAATTGCAGTGGAGTAGAAGTACACAGTATAAACAAATTCAAATATTCAAGTAAAGAATGGGTACCTCAAAATGAGCAAATGTACTTAGTTACTTTACACCACTGTATCAACCTGCTATGATCTTGCCAAGCTTGCTACCTGGTCATGTGATTTTACACAGTGAGGGGGTTATTATTTCAAATCAAAATTGATTGGACGCATTTATGTTTGCACACCATAGAATAAGATGAGTCAGCAAAAAGTCAATTGTTTTCGAGGAAAAGGAGGAATTTTGACTTAGCAATACAACTATTTAGCATGTAGCAGGAGACAGATAGAATAATCAACATACGGAAATAGAAGTTGGCAGTTCATTTAAATGTGTCTTTAATGATGACTCTTAGCTTCTGGGTTTTTATTAAATGTTATTATAAGACCTGTGCTTTTCCTATAAACACTGAGAACAGCCTGCCATGTCCAGGGTATCAAAGACGTTCCAACCCCATTGTTCCTTCCAGATTCTGTCTAACAGCTGGCAGCAGCCATGTCATCTCTGTACAGCATAAATGGGTTGTCAAACGATATGACAAAGTGATATTTCATCGACTCATACTCTCCGACAGCTGAATCCAAGGCTTTACGGTCCTGGTATATCAGAACACTCTACTTGGGCCTTCCACTGTGGAAGATGGATAATATAATAATAATAATAATAATAATAATGGATCATTAATAATAACCTCCCAGTAGGTTTCATGGAAATAATGATGTAAACTGGTATGAATTGAAGGGAAAATATTGACAAGGATCGGACACTTAATATTAGAGTTGAGCTATGTTAGTCATGTGTTAATTAATGTGTATAGAGCCTCACAATGCTATTGGGTAGTAAATGTGTGTATAGGTCCTGCCCTCTGGCCATACACTCACACAAGTTCCGAATCTTCAAACGAGCAACATCTCTTTGTTTTATTGGACTGGATTTGTCAGATTCAAGTAAGTAAAATGCCTCAAATATTTTTGTGATTATTACAATGTCTAGAAATGTACATATTTAGTTATTGTGGAATACATTCATCACATTTGATTTTGAGCAGCTTATGTCTTTATCGTAATATTACAACACTGGGTCAGTGTGGTAGTCAAAATAGCATGAGCACCTGTCATGGACCACGCCCTTCTATGTTCACATATAGAAATAAAACACTAATAGAAATATAATGTATTTGATAATTCAATATAACTAAGTTCTAAATGTGTCCTCTGTTAAGATTTTGAATTAAGACCAGAATTGAATTAATTAATACATTATTTCTGATAAAAGAATGTGAAATTATATCTGTAGCAATGTTTTAAACCCTACTTGTATCTCATCAGTTAATTCGTTACAATACATTGAACTCTGGTTCTGGCAGAAACAGGGGTGCATGCATTCCTTTTAGTATGACAATAGGCTAATACTTGTCCCACCACCCTATCTATTCCTTCAGGTAATATATTACAATATAATAAGCATACACAGTAAAATCCGGAGTGTTAATTTAACACTTAAAGAGTCAATTTAGTTGTTCAATATATGTATTCAGACAATGTGAGTAGAAATACCGAAATCCTGCTCCCACCTAAGCCCAACGTTGCAATATTACAACATTTCCCTAAAAAAAAAATTATAATGTTTTTCTATATTTAGGCTTTACAGGGTTAATGGATCATATCACTACATTGTCATAGATATGAATTGTACATGTTGTACATTGTACACATCGTGTAGGAAACGTACTCTTATTTTAGCCATGCAGATCACCATATTAGACAGATAATTGTAGGGTAGGGTTGGGAACCGAAAATCGGTTCCAGATGAGAACCGATAAGAAAATGCCGGGTACCGGGTACCCATACAAAATACACAATTTCGGTTCTGCTTAACGGTTCCTAAACCCTGTATTCCAGCGGTTCCGTCTACGCCGCGGCGACCCCGTGGAATTCAGCGGCGGACTGACCATCTGTGTGTTCTGGAGAATCACAGAACGGCTGGTCGTCAGCGGTTGACGGCCGTTGACGGCCGGCTCGGTTCGCTGACGGCCGGCACCGCCCTTAATTAATAAACGGCATCATGTAAGTTGCGCTGACAAGCGACAGAAGTCCACAGTTGCCCCGCAGCGAGGCTCCCCCCGCCCTCCCGTAGACAGTTCACGAGCTCAGTCACTTCATAACACCAAAGATGGGTCGCGGTAAACTCTAAAGTGAGGCTCCACTACACTAAAAAAGAAAAAGACAAGGCACAGTGTAATGCCTGTTAATAGCTTGCCACAGGCATAGCTCAGTTAAAATAAAGCACAGCTATTGTGCAATACATTTGTATTGCATGTAGGGGTGGGCGATATGACGATATATATCGTCGTGACGATATTAGGTCTCCACGATATGCTTTTTCAGAGATATCGTCCTATCGTGATAAAAAAAAAAAAAATAGCGGGAGGGGAAGAGGATCTCCGTGTGCGGCGCAGGGGGCTATGACAGCGGACGGAGAGCCTCTTACCCTCCCGCTCCCCCAGCCTCACCTACTGATTTTAATTTCACCATATATCAAGCCCGATCGATTTCACAATGTCAGCGCACCTCTGCTTTCGTTCAGTCCGAGTTGTTTGACACGCTCCCAAAGTCCCCGCCCCCTTTCTTTGCAGCGGGAAAATACACTGTTGACAGTCTGCACACACAGCAATAATGGACGGAGAGTCAGATTCTGATGTAGAACAATTAGATTTAGTCCCCAAAAAGAACTCTACGTCTGTGGTATGGAAGTATTTTGGCTATAAGACAACAGACACGGAGCAAACAAATGTCATTTGCAAAATGTGCAAACAAGGACATTTCAAAGTGACAGATGGCAACACGTCGGGCTTACGAGACCACCTCAAACGCAAGCACCAGAAAGAGCATGCAGAGACTGTAAGAGTGCAAGGTCCCCCGCGTGTGAATGCACAATCTACCGCAGCGACTGCACCAAAACAAACTACCATAGGTCAGGCATTTCATAAAGGGGCTCCTTATGAAAAGACTAGCAAACGGTGGAAAGACATAACTGACGCGGTGGCGTTTTATGTGGCCAAAGATATGCAACCAATACAGAGCGTGGAAAACAAAGGTTTCGTGAGGCTGATGAAAACAGTTGACCCACGGTACCAGGTGCCCAGTCGAAAATATTTTTCTACAAAGGCCATTCCACTGAATGCCGAGAGAAGGTACAACAGGAAATTCAAAATGTCCAGTTTTTTGCTACAACCAGTGATTTATGGTCTAGCCGCACGTCAGAACCGTATATGAGTCTGACCATTCATTTCATTCACAAGTGGAAGCTGCAAAGCGCATGTCTCCAAACGATATACTTCCCGGTAGACCATACAGGGGAACTAATCGCACATGGCCTAAGGGACTTACTTCAAGGCTGGGGACTGAAAGAGGAGAACATGATCTGCATGACCACAGACAGTGGAGCCAACATGGTTAAAGCTTTGGATCTTAACGCCTGGACTCGCCTGCAGTGCTTTGGTCACAGACTTCACCTGGCCATCGGTGAGTGAAACAAGTATTATATAGGGATGCACCGAATATTCGGCCACCGAAAATTATCGGCCGAAAATGGTTAAAAAGGCCCTTTCGGGTTTCGGCCGAAAGGGTTTTAGCACCGAAAAAATATCACCGAATGTCAGAACAGGCTTACGTTGGTAACCTAACGTGTTGTTGTGATGACGTAATAAAGACGCGGCGACCATGCTCGCGGCTGGCTCACAGGGGGGGGGGGGGGGGGGGGGGGGAACATTGACCTTTGTCATCGAGATTGCCCTGAGCCTTTAACAAATCGTATTAAATACTGTGATGACAGACTGTAAAGAGAATAGCTGAAATTTTAACAAACTAAATAACTAAGTTTCCTCTAATCATTAACCCATGTTTGTATAATGTAGTTAACTCCGTGTGTTGCTGCTAGCATACATAACACCTGACGTGGAAACGTTACTCGTGGATGGAGCTACAGAGCTGCTAGAAAGACGGTCGAACCCGGTACATTCCTCCGTCTGCATGCGGTGCACTTTTGCTAAATGTTTAGACAAATTGCTCGTGCTTACATGCTAAACTCTTATTGCACTTATGGTAACAAATATTCTCCACATCGAGACGGGTAAAGTTTAACCACACCTCGGAGCGCGTTCTCTCCGCCATCTCCGCAGTGTGCTCCGCTGCATGTAGCAGCTGCGTGTGTGTAAACTGCCCCGCCCCCTCGCACACAGACGGGGGAGAGAGATATCGTCTGATCGAAAATACATCATAGACGCATTTGTTGTCTTTGCATATTAGAAACGAGTTGGCGACACTAAGACTGCGATATAATGTTTTTTAGCAATAATACATGACATATACAAATGTACTGTATGCATTCAAAAGTGCTGAATAAATGTTTTATGGACCCATAATAGTGATTATTATTTAAGTTAAGTTTTGCCATAATCATGTCTATTTCCATAATCAGGTAGCTGAACAACATTGGTAAAAAATGTATACATTATATATATATATTTCTATTAATCATTTTCGGCCTTTCGGCATTCGGTTTTCGGCCAACTGTTTCCTATTTTCGGTATCGGTTTCGGCCAAGAATTTCCCATTCGGTGCACCCCTAGTATTATATTAATATATGACTACAAATGATACATTTCTTCATTTCGTGTGTGTTTGTGTGTGATGCATTTCAAAAAAATATATAAAAATCCATATCTACAAAACAAGAAAAAAAATAGTAGAATTAAAAATATAAATAGTTTAATGAAAATGTGAATCAAAATGTATTGTGTGATTAACCAATTAAGTCCTATTTAAAAAATATATATATTTAGTAGTGATAATAAATATTGCATTCTACAAGCTAGGCCAAACTTTGCATTGTTATGCAAAATAGTTGGCAGAGGAGGTTAAACCAGATTAATAAATCTTCATCTTCTATTTCTTAGAAAAAAGTGCCAAAGACCCTCGAGTTGATCGCACAGTGTCCATCTTGAAGAAAATGGTCAGTGCATTCTCCTTCAGCTGGAAGATAAAGAGGGAGTTGGCTAGGCTTCAAACAGAGATGAGGCTACCTCCGCACAAACTCATCACCGACTCGATGGGGTTCCAAACTCGCTAGGATTGAGAGAGTGTTGGAACAGGAAAAGGCCATTTCTGAGATCCTTAAGGCAGACAAGAAGACAAGGTGTTTGGTCCCTGGATACAACGAAAAGGATGTGATGGAGTCTGTAGTGAAGGCCCTGGGTCCACTACGGGACTTCACAGATGCACTCTTAGGTGAGTTTATTTAAATGTTTTATTATTTATATATTTTTTAATTAGAAAAGTGGCAATACAATCAATACAACTCAATATACAAACATAATTACTATTTGTCCTCTTTTTTTCTTTTCTTTTTAGGTGAGGACTATGTGAGTGTGTCTTATGTAAAGCCAGTGCTTCACCTGTTCAAAGAACACCTCTTAAAAGCGGATGATGACGACACTGACCTCTCAGGAGAAATGAAGATGACCATTCTCAACTACCTCACTGACAAATACAAGGATCCCAAAACTGATGAACTGCTGGATATGGCTTCACTTGTTGATCCAAGGTTCAAAATAAAGTACATTGACAGTGACAACTTAGAGAAGATACAAGCCAGAGCTGTGTCTGAGCTTGAGTCCTTGCTGACTGTCACTGTACAAGCAGTGTCCCGCAGCATCTTCATCTACCTCCACATCACAGAGCCTTGAGGCAGAAGCAAACCAGGGCCCCCACAAAAAGAAAGCTAAGAAAACACTGGCCAGCTTTTTGAAGACCTCTGTAACTTCAGCTGGCATATCTGCTGCTTCTCCATCCCTAAAAGAAGCAATAGATGCAGAATTGAAGTCCTACCTGTCCGTACCAAATGCAGACAGTGAAATGGATCCTCTGGAATGGTGGCAAAACCATGATGGAAACTTTCCAAGGGTTAGCCAATTAGCTAGAAAGTATCTCTGCATTCCGGCAACTAGTGCTCCCTCAGAGAGAGTGTTCAGCACTGGTGGCAATATTGTCATATGCCAAAGGGCAACTCTCAAGCCAGAGAAAGTTGACAAACTGATTTTCCTGGCAAAAAATCTGTGATTGTGTTCTGTCAACAAGAAAAGAAAAGTAAAACAAGTTTAAAAAAAAGAAAACTATACAATGTGAAGACATGCTCTAAAGCTGTCTAGTCAGGATTCAGACAGTTTTGCACTTTATTTATTGTCTTGTTTGATTCTGTTGGCTTATATTTGTTATATAATAATAATATGTTTATTGATGTTCATGTGTATTGATGTTCACTGCTCACTTGTTCATTTCAGAAATAAAACCAGCTTGAAATGCTATTTTGGTCTGTTACTCCTTTTTGTTTTAGTTTCTGTTACCTTTTAGGTGCTTGTACTGTTAAGGCGAGACACCCCAGGTGAATAGGGTAATTTTAACTTAAAAGTATCAGCTAGAAATGTATCCAGTTAATTACTTACAATAAGGCAATTGTTTTTTGTATTACAAGTTTTCTGAAATAGCATGTTTGAATATACAAATTATCCATTATCTCATGAAATATGCACATATTTTAACACATTTCAGGAATCGAAATCTGAACTTTGGATAAAGCCAGGTTCAAAATTCTTGTTTCATTTTGTAGTCATATCAGTATCTAAGGCTTTTACAGAAGGGATATTGGATATCTCTTTTTATCACTCCATAAATCAGAAAATACTGTCAACAGCCCTAAAATATCAATTTTCGCCATGTTTTAGGTATACAATGTTGTATAATTCAGGCTATGAATGATATATGAACAAACTCTTCTGTAAAAGCCTTCATAATATTGATAGGAATATAACTGGAAGGTTTGGTGTATCTACGTGCTACTGAAGTTGACATTTCAAACTCAGAGTAGGAGAAAAAACATTTTGAGAAAACGACCTTTAAAGATTGCAGTGAGGCGCTAGCTAAACCCTCCTGTTCTTTGGATGACAGCTTGCGCCTCGACGCACTCCGTGAAGGTATTTCATGTTCGGGGTCATTTGTTTTTTGTATAACCTTGCTTCGTGCAAGTGACAATTGTTGTCGTCTTCTCTGTGAACGTTTTTTTTCCCCGTTCTTTTGCTATTTTGAGATTTCAATTTCTAGCGGAAAGCTAACCAGGAAGTGTTTTAGCACACCGCGTGACGCATCTGAACTAATCACGTTGTCAGAAATTGACACCAGCCAATGATATTTTGTTTCTTGGTTTAAGACCCTTTTGTACTTTCACGATTGGTTGCTGATACAAAGGAAATGACCATATTTGGATCTGATGAGATTGTGCAGGAGAGACTCAGCTTTCCAACGATATCTCTGATGACATGGTGCACACAGCGGTCGCGGTACTTTATGTTACGTTAGAATGCTAACTTTTGGTGAATTTAGGAGAAATCTACAGACGCAAATAGACCAACTATAGTAAAATAAACACTTAAATGTGTATTTTGTACGTTTTCCTTCCAAAAGCCTGAAAGAAAACATGTTATAGAATCAAAATAGCACAAAATCTCAAAATTGACCAGTACTTGAAAAACAATGTTTTTGCCTGCCGTGTCTCGCCTTAAGTAACTTGAAAAATAACCATAATAACCGACATGAAAAAATATCGTGATATATATCGTCTATCGTGATACTGCTTGAAAATATCGTGATAACATATTTTTCAATATCGCCCACCCCTAATTGCATGTATATTTTTTTTTTGTAAAAATGTCAGTTAAAGCTTAAATGAATAAAGATATTTTTGTTATCTAAACGTTTGACCTCTTTCTTTTACAATTTTGGAATCGAAACGGGGAATCGATAAGAACTGGAATCGAAAAAGCGGAATCGGAATCGATAAATTTCAAACGATACCCATCCCTATTGTAGGGTAAGTCAGGTGTGAATATGTTATTGTCTTCTATCGTGTACTATGTTGTATTAATGATTGTATATCTTGTGTAACTGCAAAACAGAGTAAAAAATCAAATTTCCTTACTCAGCCAATAAAGTGTATTGTATCTATGTGGAGTGTTTGTGTGTATGTATATATATATATATGTATATATATATATATATTAGGGCTGTCAGTCGATTAAAATAGTTAATCGCGATTAATCGCAAATTAATCGCACATTTTGGATCTGTTCTAAATGTACCTTAGAGGAGTATTTTCAAGTTTTTAATACTCTTATCAACATATGAGTGGACAAATATGCTTTATGCAAATGTTTCTTATCATTTGAACAATGACAAATATTCTCATGAATATTAAACACAACAACCTCTGAACATTACAAATATTCGCCTCAATTCAACCTGGAACCTCTCTCATACAATAATACAATACAACTGGTGTGTGTGTGTGTGTGTGTGTGTGTGTGTGTGTGTGTGTGTGTGTGTGTGTGTGTGTATGTATGTGTGTGTGTGTGTGTGTGTGTGTGTGTGTGTGTGTGTGTGTGTGTGTGTGTGTGTGTGTGTGTGTGTGTGTGTGTGTGTGTGTGTGTGTGTGTGTGTGTGTGTGTGTGTGTGATCGTTGGAGCTATGTGCAACTCAAGGCATATGCTCGAACGGGAGCTGCCTGGACGCTGCAATCATGTTGCGCGCACTATCCGTGCTGAGTGTGCTGACTGTTCGTGCAATGTCCCACTGTCTGGCTTCCTGCATAAAGTCAAGTGCTCGGCGAAATGTCGCTCCTCTGCTTTCATTTAAACAGCTCCTTATATCCGTTAGCGCAGCTAGCTAGCACCAGATGCTAACAACAACAATACACGTAAAGGTCTCTCTCTCGCTCGCTCGGGCCACACATACACACACCCTCCCGGTCCTCCCGATGGCCAGTCGGTGAGCGTGGAAGTGTGGTCTGCCACAAGCGGGCAGCAGGAGCGGGGCTGTCAGCATAAGCTTGTAGATGGTATTTTAAACTCGATGCGCTCTGAAACTACGGGGCGGCCGAGGAAAAAAAATACACATGCGTTAATCGCGTTAAAATAATTAGTGGCGTTCATTTTGTTTTGCGTTAACGCGTTATTAACGCGTTAACTTAACAGCCCTAATATATATATATATATTGTGTATGTATAAGGGACATATAGGAGGGAGGTCGCAGATTGCTAACCCTCCCTCCAATCATGTTGAGAGTCCGTGTGGTTGGTTTGTTCTGATTTACAGCATGCACAGACACCTGTGTACGGACAGTAAACTTATGGCTTACCTCCACTACAGCGCGGAGCGCGGTTTAAGCGTTTTTGGTTGCGTTTCCACTTGGCATAGTACCGGCTAGCGGGTACTATTTCACAGTTTTTCTGGCCCCATAAAATCGAGGTTCTTAGCGGGCCAACAACCAGGCTGAGTCGGGCTGAGTGTGCTAAAATAGAGAGAGAATTGCTGGCAATGGGGCTACAACTACAACAAAATGAACATATTTGACCGTGATTTAATTGTAATACACGTTTCAAAATGATGCGGAAGTAACAACATACTGATACCGGTTAGTAAAAACCATGAATTAATGCTTTGACAAGTCTGCAGACAGACGGCAGGCGAAACACCTTTTAAAATGCGTGTTTTCTAAATGGAGATTGGCTAAGCTAACGTTATATATGCTCCGACCGTCCACACTTACAACAACGGCCTATACAGACATAAATAAACCAGCGACTGTATTCACCATGACCACGGCAGTCTGTGGTTTGTACTTGTTTAACTTTTGTCTAGTTTCTGAACAGATATGAGGAGCTGTGAGCTCTGAGTGCTAAGAGCTAACGGCTGATGTTGTTTTCTGTGGTTGCATTGAAGATGACGTCACGGTTCCGCCTACACCTGCGTTAACTATAGTTACTGCCCCAGCAACACACTCTCACTCCCTAAACGTCCAGGAGCGACACTTGGTCAGGGTGACCGTGGCGTGCAGTTGGGACACGCCGAGGCTCCTTCAGCTTCATAAAAGGATGCAAAGAGCTTTCAACTGATTGCAATGTATTCCCATTGGCGGTGGTATTTGACGCTTAGGGAAGCACCGCATCCATTTATGTCGGCAGCTCTTAAAGGCAATGTGAGCGTCCATTCCCATTGGATAACGGAGAATTGTACACCTGGAAGTAAGAATTCTCCTTACTGTTGATTGATTTGACAGTGATATCTGCACTACTCATCAACTCAAAAACACCAGATTACCTTTGTTAATTAAACGACATTGATAGGTTTAAAGTGTACAATGCTTTTGTGTTTTTCCCCTTCAATTCTGAGAAACAACTTGTTTTCTCTGAAATGTGGAGCGCCAAAGAGACTACACTACCCACAATCCCCAGCTATTGTTGTGACGACTTGACAAACCTCGTGATAAGTCAACAAGCTTTGTGATTGGATGTTGGAGTGGCAGTGCGCCAAGGTTACGCCGAGCGTCAAGCTCTTTGAAATGGAACGAAAACCACGGCAGACTATCCAAAACTGGACTTGAACGCCCCCCCAGAACTACACATGCTGGCTATTGTGTTTCGCAACATGTTCTCTATGGCACGTCTCTACTGGGAATTGTAGTTTTAAAAGACGTTTTCCCCAAAATTAGAAGTTGACAGTATTAAACTGTAGGCGATAGGAAACACATTGGTGTGTACAGATTTAAAACATGTAATTACTAAATGGGTGAAAATCGCTTGTGTCCATAATGCGCAGCATTAATATATACCCACATGACAAGTCATTGTTACTTTGTAATTCTACTCCACTACAATTCAGAGGTTAACCTGGTATTTTTACTCCACTACATGTATTTGAGTTACTTTGCAGATTCTGATTAATGATGTGAAATATAAACAACCCTTAAATCAGACTTTAGTTACACCTGAGTAAAATTCAGTGTAAGTGATTGTCAAGTGCCAACAATCAGGAGAGATATTTGATAGTTGGTGCTTGAGAAGACTAAACATTTATCTGCAGATCTCTATAAAGTATATTCATTACTCGTTATTCTCTACTAATAGTTAATTAAAAACTCTATATAATTGCTATTTTGCACATCCCTTTCAAGATTTCAAGATTTTCAAAGGTTTATTGACATATCATATACACAACTATGGTGTAGTTATGCAATGAATGAAAAACTTGGGTCACAGGTTCCTCAACAGTGCATTACAAGACATCTATCAATATGTGTGTACCTCCACCATTAAACTGTCATATTCTGCACATGTATTATACTATCTACATACATGAGAGTATAATTAATGTGTATAATATCAGTTAAAATAAGTGCTTCAACATATTAACATTGCAGGAAAGCAATATATTAGATGTTAAGTTACTTGTCAGGCTTATATTTATCTGTAGATAGATACCCCCAAAGCTTTTTTTCTTATTTGAAAGAAGACCTTAACCTAAAGTATTCTTTAATGTGTTAATAAAGGTTAATTAGTGTTTCTGTTTGCACATCCTCATATTAATATCTTTGTACATCCGGCACTAAACTTTTTATTGTAGAGATCACTTACAGAATCTATTGATTTTTATATTCTATATTTCTATCATTGACCTTCTACTTTCCCCTCTGAAAGTATGTACTCTTAATATTTTTTTCATCAAATAACATTATTCAACAAAAATAACATTATTCAACAAAAATAATTCAATAACGTGCTTTAACCACTAGGCGGTGCAACACAAGGTACACACAGCAATACTAATAATAACTTTGTATTATTAGTGTAGGACACTTATGTATGTATAATATCTGAAGATGTGCAGTTGTATTCATGTGTTTTACTAATGCTGTCAAAATTATCACGTTAACGGGCGGTAATTAATTTTTGTTAATTAATTGCATAAAAATATGTAACGCATTTAACGCATGTGCAGAATGGCTCGCCGCCATACATCCCACCGGTGGCAGCGCCAGGGTATGGCTGGGGTAGGCTACACCCATACCAAGAAATGGCTTAGCCCCACCATGAAAATTATGTTAAAGTAAGCAAAATAAAGTCTGCCAACTCGCACGGAGTAAATTGCACAGACAGTAGTTAGTAAGATTGATTTCAGTAGCCACTTGTCTGGAAATACCGAAGACCAGAAACGGTTTTGAAAACTTTTGTCACGTAGTGATCGTCTTCTCAATAGAACATCTTTGATAATGTCTTCTGGCCAATCAGAATCAAGATAACGGCGTGGTGTTGTTGCAGGAAGTCCCGACGGAGAATACTTTTGCTGTAGTACAGGGGTGCACATAACTGGTACGCAGGTTATGTGCGTAATCTCTCTGAAATGCTTACCGTCACTTGTGTCAAAAAGTGCATTTGCGTACCGACGTACTTGTGAAGCTTTTCCAGAAGGCGGTTAGATCACCGGACGACATAGTCGGTCTCCGTGTGCACAGACAGGGCTGCTGTTAACGTCGGTCTGTACAACGGAATTGTGCCAAAACTATGCCAACCGGCTGCGGAGGGAGACCCCCCCCCCTTCACTGGAGAACTGCGCTAAAACAGCTGATCACAACGTTCACACTCTGTGGTCACGTACTCCACTAGCCCCCCCCCCCCCCCTCTGTCGACTTTCCTGAAGTACTCCCCCGTTGATAGAAATCAACAAGTAATAAATTAAGACCCCACGGTTTGATGATTGATAGGTGCTCTCTTTCATTTTGACACACAGAAAAATGGTTACATAAACATGTTAAATGGTATATATCCCCTTCTTTCATCTTTCATTTATCTTTCCATTCCCACAACAATATACATAAAGAAATGGCATATTTTGGACATAGTTCGAATGGTGATTAATCATGATTAATTAATTTTTAAGCTGTGATTAATCTGATTAAAAATTGTAATCGTTTGACAGCCCTAGTTTTTACATAAGTGTACAGGATATTGCTATACTATTTCTCATGTTTTACTTCTACCATTAATATCTGATATTGTAAAACATCACAGACAGAAAGGTATATCCGTCATTTAATGGTAAGGCTATTGAAATTGTGATTCCATAGATGTGTCTCCCATCACCCAAATCCCCTGACTATTCTCTCAACTCAGTATTTATATTCTTATATTCAAAGAAAATCAGTAATATCTTTAAAAACGTGCATTGTGGCTAAAACATCCAATCAGCGAGCTGAGGATCTTTCCTACGTCGTTCTTCCGGTATTGTTTCCTGTAATGAGAGTTCACATTTATGCTACATTGAAGGGTGGAATTCACTACACATCTTCAGAAACATAATTTGCTTCAGATATAACTCATAGCAAATAAAGTATACAAATATAAGTAATAAAAAGATAAAACACTGGCCCCGCCCACTTTTGGGGAAACCAACGCTGTCATTTGAACGGCGATCAAGCCTAAAGCCACAGAGATCTTCTGTTACTGTCCTTTCTTCTTAGAGGAAATACAGAAACACGTAACTCTGGATTTGTTTTAATGTTTGAGGTACAATAAACGACACAGCAGCTTTTTGGCATGTTAAAACTATTATTTTCTGCCTCGCTCATGAGAGTAACAGCTGGCGAAATTACAGCCTCGCCTACTGATTTTAATTTAACCATATATCGAGCCCGATTCTCAATTTCAAATGTGTGCTCTAAAATGATATTTATAAATGACTATTATCATTATTATAAGCAAGACAATAAATGGCAAAGATATGTAGAAAATAAACGTATTTAAGATACGTTCATAACAAACGTAACGTGGGAGAAAATACGTTTCTAGCTAAACGTAATTGAGAATGCAGTTTAGTTCTGTGGGAACGTAATTTTTAGGAGAAGGTTTGTCAAAGCGGACAGGCGTCGTCACAACAATAGCTGGGGATTGTGGGTAGTGTAGTCTCTTTGGCGCTCCACATTTCAGAGAAAACAAGTTGTTTCTCAGAATTGAAGGGGAAAAACACAAAAGCATTGTACACAATTTAAACCTATCATAGTCGTTTAATTAACAAAGGTAATCTGGTGTTTTTGAGTTGATGAGTAGATATCACTGTCAAATCAATCGACAGTAAGGAGAATACTTACTTCCGGGTGTACAATTCTCCGTTATCCAATGGGAATGGACGCTCACACCGCCTTTAAGAGCTGCCGACATAAATGGATGCGGTGCTTCCCTGAGCGTCAAATACCTCCGCCGATGGGAATACATTGCAATCAGTTGAAAGCTCTTTGCGTCCGTTTATGAAGCTGAAGGAGCCTCGGCGCGTCCCAACTGCACGCCACGGTCACCCTGACCAAGTGTCGCTCCTGGACGCTTAGGGAGTGAGAGTGTGTTGGCCCCAGCTACTAAACTGCAATGGAAACGCAGCATAAAGTTAGCCTGGCCTAACAAGGCCTAACTATAACGTACTAAGCCGAGCGAGGCCCTGCAATGTAAATGCGCCAGAGATCTAAAGAAAGGAGACCTGTTGGAAAGATTGCAAGGTGAATAATCTCTTCAGCTCGTTTTTCAAGTGAGAGGAAGCTCTGCATCAGCAATGGCTTTTGGTGATAGGCGACGTGATACATGACTTTCATACTTTTTGCAGGTTACTGAAATGAGATTTGACTGCATGGATGTTCTCTTTGTTTCTGGATGTTCTCCTGATGGAGAGAGCCTTCCTCTGGTCTCATTCCTCTGGTCTCATTCCTCTGGTCTCATTCCCCTGGTCTCATTCCCCTGGTCTCATTCCTCTGGTCTCATTCCTCTGGTCTCATTCCTCTGGTCTCATTCCCCTGGTCTCATTCCTCTGGTCTCATTCCCCTGGTCTCATTCCTCTGGTCTCATTCCTCTGGTCTCATTCCTCTGGTCTCATTCCTCTGGTATCATTCCCCTGGTCTCATTCCTCTGGTCTCATTCCTCTGGTCTCATTCCCCTGGTCTCATTCCTCTGGTCTCATTCCCCTGGTCTCATTCAGGGAGTGGAGCTGCTGGGTCCACATGAGTCCCTCAACACGGCCACGTTATAAGAGTGTGAGTGGAGGAGTGGAGGATCCATGAGCACTCAGTGAGCTCCACAGGCTGACCCGGGACACATAGAGACACTAAAAATCGCTTTTAAAGAATGGGTATACCTTTATGGCCCATATTACAAAACCAATTAGCATTACCAGCAGCATAAGTATGAGTGTGAGACCTCATTGGCTCATTGAAGTACCAATAATAGGTAACTTAAGCTCTCTATAGCTAATTCTATATCCTGGC